>NC_041224.1:4895373-4951974 GCF_002837175.3 Physeter macrocephalus | reverse complement strand
GGCCACAGCAGTGAGAGGCCCGTGTACCACAAAAAAAAAAAAAAAAAAAAAAAAAAAAGATATCCAAATTGGAAAAGAAGAAGTAAAATTATCTCTGTTCACTTATGATCTTCTATGTAGAAAACCCTAGAGATTACACACACACACACACACACACACACACACACACACACACACACACACACACGCTGTTAGAACTAATCAATGAATTCAGCAAGCAACAGGATATAAAATCAATATACAAAAAACAGTTGCATTTCTATACACTAGCAATGAACAATCTGAAAAAGAAATTATAAAAACAATTCCATTTACAACAGCATCAAAAAGAATAAAATACTTAGAAATTAAGTTAACCAAGAAGGGAAAAGACTTGTACAATGAAAACTACAAAACGTTGCTGGAAAATATTAAACAAGATATAAATAAATGGAAACACATTCCATATATATTGATTGGAAAACAATATTGTTAAGATGTCAGTACTACTCAATGCAATCTACAGATTCAAGGCAATCCTTATCAAAATCCCAACATCATTATTTGCAGAAATAGAAAAACTCATTCTAAAATTTCTATGGAATCTCAAGTGAACATAGCCAAAACAACTTTTTATAAGAAGGACAAAGCTTTGGAACTCACAATTGCTGATTTCAAAACTTACTACAAAGTTACAGTAATCAAAACAGTATGGTACTGGCACAAAGATAGACATACAGACCAATGGAATAGAATAGCACAGAAATAAACCCTTGTATATATGATCAAATTATTTTTGACATGGCTGCCAAGACCATTCAATGGGGAAAGGATAGTGTTATCAATAAATGGTGCTGGGAAAACTGGATATCCACGTACAAAAGAATGAAGATGGATCCTTACCTAACATCATACACAAAAATAAACTCAAAATGGAGCAAAGGCATACATGTAAGACTTAATACTATAAAACTCTTAGAAAAAAGCATAGGGCAAAATCTTCACAAATTGGATTTGGCAATGATTTCTTGGATGTGACATCAAAGGCACGGAGAATAGAATAAAAATTTTTAATTGGATTTAATGAAAAATAAAAAATTTTGTACATCAAAAGACAATATCAACAGAGTAAAAAGGTACCCTATGGAAAGGGAGAAAGTATTTGCAAATCATATATCTGATAAGGTATTAATACTCCAAATATAGAGTAAAACAACATAAAATCTAACAACATGAAAACAAACAACCTCGTTCAAAAATAGGCAAGGGGAAACTGGAACACTTGTGCTTTGCTAGTGGGAATGTAAAGTGGTACAGCTACTGTGGAAAACAACATGGAATTCCTAAAAAAAATTAAAAATAATATTGCCACATTTTCAGCAATTTCAGTTCTTGGCATATACCCAAAATAGTTGAAAGCATGGTCTTGAAGAGATATTTGTACACCCATGTCAATAGCAGCATTATTCACAACAACTAAAACTTGGAAGCAACACAAGCGTACATCAATGAATGAATAAGTATAATGTGGTATAACCATACAATGGAATATTATTCAGCCTTATAAAGGAAGGAAATTCTGCAATATTCTTCAGTATGGATGAACTTCAAGGACATTATGCTAAGTTAAATATCTAGTCACAAAAAGACAAATATGGTATGATTCCATTTACATGAAATACTTAAGATAGTCAAAATCATAGAGACAGAAGTTAAAATGATGGTTGCCAGGAACTGGGGGGAAATAAATGGGGAGTTACTGTTTACTGGGTGTAAGATTTCAGTTTTACAAGATGAAAAGAGTTATGGAGATGGACAGTGGTGATAGTTGCACAACATTATGAATATATATATATATAATATCACTGAGCTGTACACTTTACAATGATTAAGATGGTAAATTTTATGTTATGTGTATTTTGCCACAATGAAAAAAATTAGAAAAAAAAGAGATGCTCAACTTCCTTTATAATTAATCAAATGAAAATTAAAACAACAACAAAAAAGGTAGAGATCAAAAACACTGTAACAGAAGTGAATAATGTCTTTGATGTGTTAATTAGTAGACTGGATATATGTCTGAGAGAAGAATCACTGAGCTTGAGGATATGTCAATAGAAACTTCCAAAAGCAAAGAGAAAAAAGAATGAAAAAAAAATGGAACAGAACATCCAAACACTGTGGAACAAATACAAAAGGTATAACATACACATAACAGAAATATTAGAAGAAGAAGAGAGATAGAAAAAGTACACAAAAAAATATTTGAAACAATAGTGACTGAGAATTTTTCCCAAATTAAAGTCAGACACCAACAGACCAGGAAGCTGGGAACACCAAGCAGAATAAATGCAAAAACAAAAACAAAACAAACAAAAACCCAAAACACTTAGGCATATTATTTTCAAAGGGCAGAAAATCAAAGATAAAGAAAAAATAGTGAAAGAAGCCTTCAGGAAAAAATCTTACCTATAAAGGAAAAAAGATATGAATTATATCACATTTTTCCTCAGAAACCTTGCAAGCAAGAAGAGAGTGGAGTGAAATATTTAGAATGCTGAGAGAAAGAAGAAGCCAACAACCCAGAATTCTGTATCCTGCAAAATTATCCTTCAAAAGTGAGGGAGAAAGACTTTCTCAGACAAACAAAAATTGAGGGAATTTATTGCCAGTAGAACCTGCAAGAAATGTTAAAAGAAGTTCTTTAGAGAGAAGGAAAATGATATGGGTCAAAAACTCAGATTTTCGTAAAGGAAGAGCATTGGAGAATGAGTAAGTGAAGGTTAAATAAAAGCTTTTATTTTTCTTACTCGTATTCTAACAGATAACAATTTGTTCAAAATAATAATGGCAACAATGTATTTTTGTGTATGTTTATGTATGCTTATGTATAAGTGAAGTGAATCACAGCAGTGATAAAAGGGATGAGAGGAAAGAATTAGGAATATTTTGGTTTTATAAGGCACTTGTATTACCCATGAAGCTGTATAAGGGTATTCAAAAGTGGACTTGGATTAGTTGTAAATGCATATTGCAACCACTAGAAAAGTTTAAAAAGAAGTGTAATTGCTATGCTAAGAAAGGAGAGAAAATGGAATCATATAAAATGCCTGATTAAACCCACAAAAGGCAGTAAAAGAGTGGGAGACAAAAATAAGAACAAAGAACGAGGGCAACAAACAGAAAACAGTAACAAATATAGTAGATATGAATCAAACTATATCAATAATCACTTTGAATGTCAATGGTCTAAATGTACCAATTGACGTTTAGATTACACAGATTACCAGTGGATCAAAAACAAGACCAAACTATATGTTGACAACAAATAACCGTTTTTAAATACAAAGACACATATAGATTAAAAGTAAAGGGATGGAGAGAGATATACTAGGCTAACACTAATCAAAAGAAAGCAGGAGTAGCTATATTAATTTCAGACGGAGCAAACTGCACAGCAAGCAGTTTCTCAAGGATAAATAGGGTCATTAGATAAAGGGGTCAATTCTCTAAGATGATATAATAATCCTTAATGTGTTCACATCTAACAACACAGCATCAAAATGCATAAGGCAAAAACTGATCTGCAAGGAGAAATAGATGAATCCACTATTATAGTGAGAGATTTCAACATGCCTGTATCATAAATAGACAGATCCAGTAGGCAGAAAATCAATAAGGCATAGTTGAACTCAACAGCACCATCCATCAACTGGATGTAACTGGCATCTATAGACAAATTTACCCAACAACAGCAGAACACACGTTCTTCTCAAGCTCACATGGAACTTCCACTAAGATGGAACACTTTCTAGGCTATAAAACACACCATAACATAGTTAAAAGAATAGAAATCATACATGCTTTCAGATGACGTTGGAATTAAACTACAAATTAATAACAAAAAATAGCTGGAAAAATAGCTAGTGTGGGATGCTGGTAGCTGAGGGGAGCCATGCATATGTAGGGCAGGGGATATATGGGAACTCTGCTTTTTGCTCAGTTTTGCTGTGAACCTAAAACTGCTATAAAAAATAAAGTCGATTTCTTTAAGTAGAGGGAAGAATTAATACAGAAGCAAAAATTAAATAGAAACATTACCAATAAAAATGTAGACATATTATCAATAAAACCAACATCTTAAAAGTAGCAAGTGTGATCAAGAACATTAGCTGAAGACTTCTGAACCTTCTAAAAACGACTAACATTATAAACATATATTTATATCAAGCAGGTCTGCTATTACTCAGTCCAGAAACAGTGCCATTTAAGCAAAGTAAGCAGAGAAAGAGGTAGTGCCAGACTCTGATGAAGAATACAATGACAGAATTGTCTTATAATTTGAAACATTTGGAGAAAAATAGCCTATGAGAATTAAATATATTCAATATACTGGAGTCAAAATCATCGAACAATTTAGTTTTAAAAGTTTGGTGGAAAATGAAGTGCAATTTTAAATCCTTTATTTAAACTGAGTGTTTCCAGAAAACAGTTCTCTCTCCTCACAAAAAGAAGCCTAATGTAATCTCATCTTTAAGCTCTAAACTGATTTTAAATAAAAAACATAAAAGTAAATAATTTTAAAGCCTTAAATTAACTGAGCTTCACAAACTATTCGTGGCATCCTCATTTTATCTGTAATGCCTCTATTCAATCCTCCAAACTTCTCTTTAAAATGATGAAGGCGTACCACAGAAGGAAGCAGTCCTCTTCCAAACTGCGAGACCAACTAAGCTTCCACTTTCTCCGCCTCCGGCGAAATCAACCCTTGTGGGTGCTGAACTGTAATTTGGTCCTGAGCACTGTTGTGAAGTCTTGTCTGTTGACTTCAGTATAAATAGGCCATTTCAGAACAGAAAGGCTCAGATCTAATAAAAAGGTGATCTGTGGCTGAACTTTGCCAAAAAAGAAAAGAAACAAAAAAAGAGACAGTGACAGAAAGAGAGAGAAAGGAGGAAGATGGCAAAAAAAACCCAAAAACAACAGCAACCAAAAAAAAAAAAAAAAACAAACAAACCCACAGGCTGTAAAAATTCTCAAAAAATTGGACAGTGTTAAGGCTTTGATGGTGACCTTCACTGCAGAAATTCTCAGATAACTGAAGACCTGCTGCCCCCTCATGGAGAACTGAAAGATCTCATTTAGAAGCATTGATTCTGCAATCACACATTTACATCCTGCCTTCTTCTCTTTTATTGGACTATTAAAAAAAAAAAGGCACAAACATTTTCTATAGAAAATGCCCACTCTTCTTGATACATAATTTTCCTTTAAAAATAATTAATTTAATTTTTGATGACCCTGGTATTATATAGCACAGGCATATGAAAGCAATAAAATATAGAATTTCACTTTAAGTTTTTACTTGGATTTAGATGTCAAACTCTTTGCCCCACACATGACTGTGGAGAGAAACAGTCTGATGTGACAGGTTACAATTCTGCCCTGAACACACACTTTACAAATCTAACAGTGAAATTTCAAAGATTAGAGAGCAGCACAGTTGAAGGTTGTCTTCTTGCCCCATGTCCACCTTCCCTGCAACATCCTGATCGAAAAATCAAAAATCTTTCCTTCTTATCTTTTGTATTGTTGCCTTCCCAATTTCAGGTCTTATCTCAAGCCATGAGATCCTAGCAATAGAAATGGTCAAGCTCAAGACCTAAAGTACAATAATAAATTCACTTCCAAGGAACTTTCATATTTTAGTAGCAGAGCAAAGCAACATGCCTTTTTCTGCAGGGGAGGATAATATGCTATAGTGTGCATTTTGATCAAGGGAAAAAATGACCTCAAAATCTAATTTTTAAATTGTCTGTCTTGTTCTACTATAATAGAATATAAATTCCAGGAAAGTAGGGAACTTGTCTGTCTTGTTCTAGGTTGTAGGCAATTTGAAATACTTCTATGTGAATTAGAAAATTAACACTGGTTTACACAATGACAACCATCATTTTTTCCACTAGCACTTGTACCTTGGTTGCATTTCTAAGTTTTTCAAAACATTTGATGCCAAGTGGATAGAAATTTCTCCATCCATCCACAAAATAAGATTGGTTTTCTTTTAAATTTAAATTCAAAGAGGATAAAGTTTTAGAAACTACTGAATTTACTTCAGTCTCTATTTTCAAATACTAACCTAATACTTATCCTTTATAAGACTCATTCTTGAAAAAAAGAAAAGCTCTTTTTATCCAGTTTTACTGGAAATATATTACATATTGTAAGACATTTAAAATGTATATCATGATGATTTGATATAAATATACATTGTGAAAGGATTCCTCCCATCTAGTTAATTGACGAATCTAACATGTAATTTATACAAATGATATTTATCACTGGAGCTTGAAATGGGATTTCCAATAGCTGCATCTTAATCACTTAGAAACTAAGTGAATTTTGGTATTTCCATACCCTCTTTGAATGCTTCAATAAGGAACTCTTCTCCATCAAATTTGTGTAAAATGTAGGGCTTTTCTAACTTTGTTGACCTACTTTTGACCCCACTCCAGTGCTGTACTCTTTTGAGCTTGCACTTAGACATTAACATGGTTTTAAAACAAATCTGAATTCCTGTATTGTGCACATTCTTCAAATTTTTCCAAAGTTGGAAGAGAAAATCTAAAGGAAAAAGTCTATTTTTGATTTTATCTCCAAGTATAGAAATTGAAGAAATCTCCAAAAATAAATTTTATACACACACACACAGTAGGACTTCAATGGGTGTTCGTCATATTATTCTTTATAACATATATACATTACCCATATTCTCTTATAAACATGAAAAAATTAATGAAATAAAAACAAAAGAGTACATGGTTGCAATATTATCAGATTAAGCAAAATTCAAGGTCCAAATGAATTAAACAAGACAAAGGGGGCGTTTATGTAATGATAAAAGATACAAGCATAAAGAATATGTACATTCCGTTTCCTTATGGACTAAATAACATAAAGCTAAAACATGTAGCTCTACAGGAACTTGATCTATCATGATAATATCCTTTAACTCTCAGAATTTGACAGCTCAGATACACGAAAAACAATGTTATAGAAGATGTGAAAGATACATATTTTACTTAGTAGATATCTGTATAAAACTTTGTTCTCTATGAATGATGTGTATTAAATTTCTAATATCCATGAAGCATTTAAAAAAATGAATCAAAATTCCAGCTCTGTTATTTATTAGCTGTGTGACCTTGGAAAAGTTACTTAATTTTTCTGACTTTCTATTTCCTTCTCTGTAAAATAAAAACTGTCACACCTGCTCACTGGATTGTTGTGACAATTTAATAATTTTTTTCTACCACTCTTAGAGACATCTTTAACACATGTGTCTTTACATAGTGTATTCCATGCAGTACAGTGTGGTGAATGCATTTGAAGTTTAATGATTAATGAGTGAAAGCCAAGCACAGGAACTGGCACCTAGGGGATGGTAAATAATAGAGTTTTTTTTTTTTTCTTTTTGTAATTATCTCTCTTCTTGGTGCCATCTTCCCCAACTTGCGTACTAGTCCTTCTCATTCACATCACAGCTCTCCTCTACTTGGAAAATTTAAATGCTCTGAACTCAGCAACCCCACACACTGCAACAGCGTGCCAGGTGAACTGCTTTTGTGCTTGGTTGCCCTGGGCTATACAACTGCAAATCTAAAATGAGTAATGATAAAATATGAACAAACCAAACAGTAATAAAAATAAAACTCTTGGCCACCAAGAAAACCTTAAAGAATACCCAAAAGTACAGAGATTTTATGTTCCACATTCTCTAACCATAACTGAATTGTAAACTAGAAGTTTACAAGAAGAAAAACAAACCTAAAGAGAAAAAAACAAAGTCCTTACAATATGAAATTAAGACACTCTGAATAGTTTCCTACTCAAACATATAATTAAAATAATTACAAATAAAAGAATACTTGATATCAAAATATCTGGAACATAGCTACACTATATACAGTAGAGAATATTTAAATGTTTCTATTACTAAAAAAGACTGACAGTAAATAAGTATGCAACTAAAGAACAATTTATAAAATTATAATAAATCAAAAGAAAGCCAGAGAATTAAGAATCAGGGATGATGACCCAGCCCCCCACACTCCTTGGGGGGCTAGGTCATCATCCTTGATGATGCCCAGCCCTTCTGGGCATCACACATAATTTTCATAGCCCACACAAATTTTTCATAGCAGCCTTATTTGTAATAGCCCCGAATTGGGCAATTAAAATGCCCTGTAATAGGTGAATGAGTAAATGAACCGTGTACAGCCATATTATTAATTACTACTTAGCAATAAAAATAAAAGAACTGTTGATACATGCAACAACTTGGGTGCATCAGAAGGGCATTGTGCTGAGTGAGAAAAAGCTAATCTTAAAAGGTCACATACTGTATGATTCTAGTTGTATATTGGATTGGCCAAAAAGTTCCTCCAGTTTTAAAGTAAAAATAAAAGACACATTTTTCATTTTCACCAAGAACTTTATTGAGCAACGTATTCACCCTTTTGTTCCACTACCTTCTGCCATTTCTCAGGCAACTTCATAATTCTATCTTCCCAAAACTTTTTATCTTTTTGAGCAAAGAACTCTTCCAGGTGCCTTTTACAGTCTTCCAGGGAATTGAAAGTTTTTCCATTAAGAGAACTTTGTAAAGAATTTTGTAAAGAATAAATGGAAATCCAAAGGTGCAATGTCTGGTGAATACGGCAGATGAATCAGAACTTCCCAGCTAAGCTGTAGCATTTTTTGTCTGGTCGTCAAAGAAACATGTGGTCTTATGTTATCCTGATGGAAGATTATGCATTTTCTGTTGACTAATTCTGGACATTTTCCATCGAGTGCCACTTTCAGTTGGTCTAATTGGGAGCAGTACTTGTTGGAATGAATTGTTTGGTTTTTCCAGAAGGAGCTCATAATAGAGGACTCCCCTCCAATCCCACCATATACACAGCATCACCTTCTTTGGATGAAGACCGGCTTTTGGTGTGGTTCATTTCACTTGCCCCACGATCTCTTCCGTTCCACATTATTGTACAGTAACCACTTTGCATCACCTGTCATAATTTGCTTTAAAAATGGAACATTTTTGTACGTTTAAGTAGAGAATTCCGTGCGGAAATATGATCAAGAAGGTTTTTTTTGCGTAATTTATGTGGAACCCAAACATCAAAGTGATTAACATAACCAAGCTGGTGCAAATGATTTTCAAAGCTTGATTTGGATATTTTGAGTATGTTGGCTATCTCCTGTGTGGTATAACATTGATTGTTCTCAATAACATCTCGATTTGATCGCTGCCAACTTCAACTGGTCTACCCGACCATGGAACATCCTCCAGTGAGAAATCTCCAGTGCGAAATTTCGCAAACCACTTTTGACACGTTTGATCAGTCACAGCACCTTCTTCATACATTGCACAAATCTTTTTTTGTGTGTTTCAGTTGGGTTTTTACCTTTCTTGAAATAATAAAGCGTAATATGCCAAAAATGTTGTTTTCTTGCATCTTCAATATTAAAATTGCTACACAAAAATTCACCAATTTTGTTGTTTTTTTTTTAATGCACGCTGATATGACAGCTGTCACAATACAATCTAACAAAATTGTTTTGAATGAAGTTAAAGAAAACCAAGTACTACTAGAGCCATCGTACGGAAAACCAAACGAACTTCTTGGCGAACCCAGTAGCATTCTCGAAATGACAAAATTATATAGTGGAGAACACACTGGTTGCTGGGGGTTAGGGATGATGGGGGAAAGGGGAGGCATGACTATAAGAGGATAGAACAGGAGAGAGCTTTGTGTGATGGAACTGTTCTGTATCATAAATATGGTGGAGGTTACACTAATCTACATATGTGATAAAATGTAGAAATACACACACCTATTCGACCAACGTCAATCACCTCGTTTTCATATTATATTATAGTCATGTAGGATGTAACCACTGGGGGAAACTGGGTGAAGGGTGCATGGGACCTCTTTGTACTATCTTTGCAACTTCTTGCAATCTATAATTATGGCAAAATAAAAAGTTTTTCTTTTAAATAAAGGATAAAATTTTTAAGTAGAATTTAAAACATTGATAAAATAAAATCTTGTTCTTTGAAAATACAAATAAAACACATTAAACCCCAACAAGTCTGACCATACAAGAGAGAAAATGAAAATACATAGTTAGGGGATAAGAAACGAGGTAAAACCCCAACTACAGAAGAAATTAGGAGACCTTATATATTTGTCTATTTATATATGGCAATAAACTTGAAAATTTATGGTAAACTCATCTACTATAGGCCACTTTTCTAGCTAGGGCCTCCCTGGATGGCCACACAGCTTGTGCTCACTGAATTCACTCCTGTAAGAGACGCCAGAAGTCTACAGGTTGGAGGGGGGAAACACAATTGTATGCATGAGCTGCCCTTTTCTTGGTGCTAAGGACAGATCAATTTACAAGATTCCCTTGATGTCTTCAGATAGCTTATAGGTGCAAGAGTTACAAACATGTAAGTTGAATCCAGTAGAATATTTTTAAAAAATACAATTCAGACAAGTAAGATATATTCCTAGTATGTAAGGATGGTTTTGCAACAAGAAATCTTCAACATGATTCCTACATTAAACAAAACAATGAAACCATTTGCTTGTATCAATAGGTGGCAAAAAAAAATTGAAAAAATTCAGCTGCCATTCCTAATAAGACTGAATTCAAATATTAAAAGTATGAATGTAAACCAGTATTCTAATTAGGCTATTTATTGAAATAAAGAAAAAAGCAAATAGTACATTAAAAGGCAAAATACTGAAACTATTGCCATAAAATCAGGATCAGATAAAATCATCTTTACTCACATATTATTATGAACCTAGATAATAAACACTAAATAAATAGTATTAATAAATTCATTAAGTATTAATAGTATTAATAAATTCATTAAGATGATGTTTATAAGAAACATATAAACTAATTTTTCTTTATCACAGAGAAATAAGAAAAAAAACCATGATACACTACAGTAACAATAAAATGCCTAGGAATATATTAACAAATATAGTTAGGGGGTGTATATGAAGTAGATTCTAAAATTTTATTGAAAGACATAAAGCAAGAACTCAGTAAATGGAAAGATATGCCATGTTTCTGGATGAGAAGACTTTTTAAAATGTCAGCTTGTAAGTTAATATATAAATATAACGAGGCTCCTGTCAGAATTCCAAAGAACTTTATTTTGTAACTGTATAAAATGATTGCCGAGATGAGATGTTAAAAAAAATTGCGAGGGGGAAAACTTGACTTACAAATATATTGCAAATCAAATCATTATGATCTGGCAGAGGACTACATTTGTGGAACAGAACAGAATCTAGAACTAATTCAACTGTGTATCTATTGATTGAAGAAACATCCATGACCCGTCTAGTACTTTGGCCTCTTCACCCCACATCAGGCATTCATACATGTTTGTAACTGTGATCCACTCCCAGAATCTCATTATTAAGCACCTCTCCACTATTGCCTGTCTTTCTAGCTCACTTGCCTTGATATATCCGTTCCAAAATATTTGACCCTATTGGGAACACCCATCCTTTGGTTCTACATTTTCCCCCATCAACAATTTCCTATTGACCTCACTAGTTAACAATGGCTGTTCATTTATATGTGGAATCTAAATAATACAACTAGTGAATATAACAAAAAAGCAGCAGACTCACAGATATACAGAAAAACTAGTGGTTACCAGTGGGGAGAGAAAAGTGGGTGGGGGGGCAGTATAAGGGTAGGGGATTACAAGGTACATACTATTAGGTATAAAATAAGCTATGAGGATATACTATACAATATGGGGAATATAGCCAATATTTTATAATTATATATGGAGTATAACCTTTAAAAATTGTGAATTACTATATTGTACAACTGTAACTTATATAATAATGTACAGTAACTATACTTCAATTAAAAAAAAAGATGGCTGCAGCTTAGGAGGGTACACCCAAGCACATGAGTCTGTTTGTATGTCCTCCCAAAAACATGTTAAAAATATATTAAAGAAATTGAAGAACAAATCTTCTTAGTGAAGGCAATGAAGAACATTATAATATGATTCTAGATTTATGCAAAATGGAGAAAAGATGGCTGGTTCTATTGGATAAAAGAGGAGAAACTGCAGGTCTAGAATTCGCAGGTGGAGAATACAATAGAGGCCAGAGCCATTCTGCCTGGGGCCACAGAGGAAGCCCCAGGCAGTGTCAGGCATAGTGGAGATGGGAGGAAGAAGGGGACCAAACATTGTACACAAGGGAACTTTTGGATGTCCTGGTAATAGGAATGTTCCAGATCTTGTGATAGTGGTTTCATAAGTATATGTATTTGTATTTATTAAAACCCATCAAATTACAGTCCTAAAATGGGTGAATTTATTTAATGTAAAATATACTTCAATAAAGGTTTTTTAAATTGCCTTAGGAACTTATCCTCCACAGATACGAAACAACACATACGGTTATTCACTGCTCATTCACAGGCAACTGGTTGAATAAACTGTGCAACCCAGGACAATGGAGGACTTGCAACCATAAAAAAAAGAGGAAGAACGCTACAAACTGAGGATACATGGAGTGATTTTTCAGGTTACACTGTTAAGTAAAAAAGCAAGATTCAAGAGTGTCTACAGGGCTTCCCTGGTGGCGCAGTGGTTGAGAGTCCACCTGCCGATGCAGGGGACGCGGGTTCGCGCCCCGGTCCGGGAGGATCCCACATGCCGCGGAGCGGCTGGGCCCGTGAGCCATGGCCACTGAGCCTGCACGTCCGGAGCCTGTGCTCCGCAACGGGAGAGGCCACAGCAGTGAGAGGCCCGCGTACCGCAAAAACAAACAAACAAAAAAGAGTGTCTACAGCATGCTACCTTTTGTATAAGAAATGGAAAAAAAGAATATTGCATAATTTTTGCAAAAACAAACATAGGAGGAATAAACCAGAACCTATTGATAACAACTACATATGGGGAGGGCAAGATCACAATGGGGTCAATAGGTTTGGGAACGTGACTTGTCTGATTTAGCTTTTTATATGGTATTGACTTTGGAGCCATGTGAAATGTTTTAATTATTCAAGACTAAATAAATTAAAAGGGATGAAAAAAGTAACCCTAAAATTGAATATATGCAGGAACAAATGAACTTATATCAAATAGATAATAAGACCACATAGAAAAATATGTATTCAAGCAATTTGAACACTTGACTGTACATCCATAGTGAGATAAACACCTTAAGGTTAAAAAGAATGCAAGTGAATTTTGACAGTTTCTTAACAGGTTCATGCTTGGTAGTTCTACTGGTATTATAACTCTGAAGTCATTTTGTAAAGAGATTTATTCGTATTTCTGTTAATGAAAAGTGAACTGTGCAAGAGGTACGTGTAAACAGACATGTTTATTAATGTACATGGTTATGCTCTCTGTCCAGCACTGCAAGATTTATTAGTGTTGTTTTAGAGAAAACTTAGATGTTGCTTGTGTTTTTAACCTAAAAAAGGTGGTATGAGTGGGACACACAGGAATATTTAAGTAGCTTAAAATTCCTAGTGAAGGAAATATGGCTAAAGGTACATGAATCTCAAAAGGACAACTGCCCCGTGGCCAGGAGCCTGTCCTATTTCCTGACATGGTGGCAGGTGCAGACTTCAGAGGCTGGGACACGCAGGATGCCTTAGAGCCTGACGTGGGGTTGGCTGTCAACATCTAGGTCTTCACAATGCAGGGAACCTGGCAGCATCCTCAACAGGTGCATCATTTGCACTTATTGGCTCTCCTTAGAAATCATTGTCATTTATTTCCAGTTCACTCTTCTATGCTAGTTTTTGCCTGTTGAAATGACCAGAGACAAACTGCTTGCAGAAGAAAGAAGGAAAATTCACATATACACGTATGGAATGAGAAACTATAACCTTAGAAAAATAATTTTCAAATGAGTATACCCAATTTTGTTCCAGAAAAAATTTAAATCTCAAAAGAAAAAGAACCCTACTGTTTTCTCTATGTGAATTATAAAAGCTGACTTAAGAATAGAAAAACTAAGAAGACCAATAATCACGATATGCTAATAATAACTAAGCTTACTGAAGTGTACTCTGTCAAGCTTTATACTCCCTAATTCATTTAATGCCCAGAACAACCCTACAAAGTGTTGAGACTATTATTATCCCGTTTTCAACTTGAAGAAACTGAGAACCAAGTCTAGGAAACTTACAACAAACAGGCAATACCCATTTTTAAAATTAAGTATTCCAGCATGTAGAAAAAGATAGAATCCTCAATTTTATGAATCTTGCAAAACATGAAGTTAGCACCAACAGAAACAACAGCCAAGTCTCACTATGACTACATAAGATAAAAGCAGAAAGCGGTGGATCCTAGGGAGAGCTCCGCCTGTGGAATTTTAAGAAGACCCCTGGCCTTGGAGAAGCTGGGAGGACTGGTCGAGGAGCTAGCTCCATGTTAGCTGCCTCTCTGGAAGGCCGCAGACCCTAACAGCAGTTGTGAAATGGGAGGCTCCCTCCAAACACTTTGTCAAAAAAAGATTCAAAATGATATTAGAAACAAAACAGATGGCTGTAATTTCCCCTAAATAAATATATATGTATTAAAATTACAAATTATATTTTCTATTTTACCTAGAAAACAAAGAAACCTTATTTTATTTTTTTAATTAATTAATTTTTGCTTATGTTGGGTCTTCGTTGCTGCGCACGGGCTTTCTCTAGTTGCGGTGAGCGGACACTACTCTTCCTTGCGGTGCGCGGGCTTCTCTCATTGCAGTGGCTCTTCTTGTTGTGGATCATGGGCTCTAGGCACACGGGCTTCAGTAGTTGTGGCTCGTGGGCTCTAGAGAGCAGGCTCAGTACTTGTGGCGCACGGGCTTAGTTGCTCCATGGCATGTGGGATCCTCCCGGACCAGGGCTCGAACCCATGTCCCCTGCACTGGCAGGCGGATTCTTAACCACTGCATCACCAGGGATGTCCCAAGAAACCTTATTTTAAACCAAAGTACTAAATTGATTAGTCAGCTGGATAGACAGAAAAGTCAACAGCTTTTCCTTATTAGCAACAAGTTCATAGATTCTGAAATCAGAAGACCAACTCTATTCACACACAGACCCCCCCGGACCAGGGCTCGAACCCATGTCCCCTGCACTGGCAGGCGGATTCTTAACCACTGCATCACCAGGGATGTCCCAAGAAACCTTATTTTAAACCAAAGTACTAAATTGATTAGTCAGCTGGATAGACAGAAAAGTCAACAGCTTTTCCTTATTAGCAACAAGTTCATAGATTCTGAAATCAGAAGACCAACTCTATTCACACACACACACACACACACACACACTCACACACACACGAGTTCTTAGGAATAGTTTTGAAAAAGAAGGTTCACGACCTATGTAAAGAAAACTATAAATATAAAAACAGTATAAAATCTGAATAGACAGAAAGACATCTCATTTCCTAATGGCAAGTCTTACCATTAAATTATGTTTTCTCATAATTAACGTAGAAACATTTATCGGGTGATTCCAATTAGAATTCTAGTTTTTACAAACTGACTAAAATGATTAAATTCTTAGTTTAAAATTTTTAATTATGCACTATTTCAAACAAATTCAAAAGACAAACCACTAATTGTCACAAGACTTCAGCAATATATATTAGTGACAAAAGACTAGTATCCATATCACATTTTATAAAGACTTCTATTAAAAAAAGAAACCACAAAAAGGAAAAATGGGCAAAGGATAAAGTGAAAGAATCATATGTTAAAAAAAAAAAAAACAAATTGGAAAGAGAAAGGACTTCCTTATCAGCCAGGAACATATTATAGAGCCACTAACATCAAAACCTTTGTTTTGCCAGGCCTCTGCTACAGTCTGATGGAACCCACAGAGCCCTTCTAAGAATGTTTTTAAAGCATAAATGAAACACAGGGGATTAAAGAAAACCAATTACACTGAAATCCATAACCTTCCAAGGTGAAGAGAGCCCAAAATAGAAGGCCAAAGTAGATTCCAGTACTTATGGGAATTTTATTTAGGGCAAAATTGGTATTTCAGATCAGTGGGGAAAAGAAAGTCTATTTAATGTGTAGTACTGACACAACTGGCTACCCATATGAAAAATAAGATGGCTCCCTACTTTGTGTCATAAGCAAAAGTGAATTCTAAGTTATTAAGGATTTAAAAAGAAAAAAGTAAAACAAAAGTCTCAGAAGAGTTTAAGGAGATTGCATGTACAGTCTAAGAGCCAAGGAACCCCAAAGGTATAAAATATTAAAAAATAAATTGTAAGAAAAAACATAGCATAAACAAACTGACAAACATTGGGTTAGAAAAAAATGCCTAAAACATATATATATGGGTTAGTATCTGTACTATACAAAGAGCTCATATAACATAGTAAAACCAGAAAAAAAACTGAACAGAAAAACTAACAAATGATATAAATATCTATATCTTAAATATAAATATCTATCTTAATAGATAGATATCTATATATCTATATATATATCTATATATATATCTATATTTTAATAGATAGATATCTCTTAAATATCTATCCCATAGAAACAAAACGATATGTGTACAAGGATACTTATTGCAGCACCATCTGCAAAGGCCAAAATGGAAACAATATAAGTGCCCATTACTAGAGGAATGGTTAAACTGTGATAATCCATACCATGGAATATTAATATTGCACAATCATTGAAATAAATAGATGCATCCAAGTTGGCTTAGAGGTATTTTCACAGTCTATTGTTAGGTAAGAACAGCAACATGCAGAGATGAATATACAGACAATCTCATTCTTGTAAAATAACAAGAGTAAAATAATGTATACATACATACTTGCATACGATTAAAAAGGCATGGAGAAATGCAGAAAGGGTACACATGCCAGGCTGCAACAATGATTATCTCAGGTGGGGAAGGGCAAGAGTGAGTGTTGGGGTGACAGAGGAAATTAAACCAAAACACATGAGACCCTGTAAAATAAGGAGTCCTTAAAATTATATATATGTATATATCCACAAAGAAATATATGAAAGTAACCTCACTAAAATATTAAGTTACTTAAGAATAATGGTTTTTCAAGCGATAGTCATCAACATACTGAACTCCATGTACAAAGAGCCCCTACAAAGACCATATACACTCAGAGTGTGCATTTGGTTACAAGAAAAAAAATCCAACTCAAACTGGCTTAAACCAAAAGGGAATTTATTGGCTCACATAAGTGAAAAGTCCAGAAGTGTAACTAACTTCAGGTCCAGTTTGATCCAGAGGCTCCAGATTGCATCAAGGGTCCAACTTGGACACACTTTCATTTTCTTAGTACTGCCCTCGGGCTGGCTCCTTTACATTAGAAAAGCTGGCTGCAGCAAGTTCAGAATTATCACACCACATTATCTCCAAGAAAGTGTCTTCTTCTGCAGTTCCTGAGGAAGCCTCAGCAAACATCTTATAACTAAGTAGCCTCATCTGAACCATTTACTGTGGGGGAGTGGGCGGAAGCGGCACTGGTTAAAGATAACCACGTCAGCTCCAGAGCTGAAGGTGTGACAATCCCATCCAAGCTGCATGTGTGATGATGGAAGGCAGTTATCCAAAGAAAAAGTGGGTGGTGGATGCCGGATGGGCAAGCACAACATAACATGAACAAGGAATAAAAGAAAATAATACAAATATCCAATAAAATATTAAAAGTGCCCAACCACACTAGTAATCAAAGAAATACAAATAAAATTACATAATTTATTGTTTATCAGGTTAATAAAAGAAAAAGAAACATTGCTTGTGTGTGAGAGAGAGAGATGGTGAGGGGGCAGCTCCTGTGAGAATAGAAGCTCACAGTAATACTGGAAACCTTTGTGACAAAACAGTTGTAACTAAGAGCCACTGCAGCAAACTTTATACCACTATCAGAAATGTTACTGATTTCTAAATATGAAACAAAAAGCAACAAACAGTACAATTTAAAGCCCATAATGTAACAGAAGTTGAGCATGTTTCTTTTCCTCCAACCTGATAGATGTTCCCATTAAAAATGATAATAAAAAATAAAAACGGAGATTCCTGGGTAAATCTATATTCCTTAGCTCCAAGTGTTGACTCAGCTTATTTCTTTCTATTCTCTTCCTTCAACACTTCCAGACAAAACCCAAGATGAAATCTACAGTTGATTACCCTCAGCATAGCTGGGGTCAGAACTAGTATAATACTTTCTAAAACTGATTAAATGCTTTTATTCCTATCTCTAACAAGGGAAAATAAATGAAGGACGCAAAAACTTCATAAGTATGACTGATGAAATGGACCCCAAAATATAGAAGCATAATGCCTGAATACTGAAAAGACCTACAAGCTATTGGATCTAGAGGATTATCCCAGTTCACTTGAAAATCAGTTAGAAAAAAATATATATTAAATTGTATTTAAAGATATAGATATGAGGTAGGTCTGTGCTATCCCACACTTAAAACAGAATCATGTAATCATATATATTTCAAGTATGCAAATTACAATGAATCAAAATCAAGTCCAATTCCACTGTATTCAGTTAGAAAGCCAAGTGTGAATTTGTAGATGGCAACTGAGTACTTGAAATGAAAACATCCCCTAGATTTCAATTTTGAGCCGAAAGCCTGTTCCCAGATTTAATGACGTTTCCCATATCCAATTCAAATAGGAAATTAAGGTGCCCTAAGTCCCCTGATTTTGTACCTTTACTAAGTCAAAGATTTTCATTACACTATGAGGAGGTAAAAGAACTAAGAGACCACCTACTCTACTACCTTAACTTCTAGGTCAAATGATTTACACAGTTGGTTTACATCAATGGGATTTACTCTATAACCAAAAAACCTGAAAAGCTTCTATTACACATAACAAAAGAATGATAAACCTGCTATGTTAAAACAAAAACTAGCTATAGCAAAGGGAGCAGTGGTTAAGAGTATGGACTCAGGAGTGAAAATGCCTTGACTGGAATCCAGCTCCATCACTGACTAGCTTTGTGATCTTTGGGAAGTTACTTAACATATCTATGTTTCATTATTCTCGTCTTTAAAATGGGCATAATGGCAGTACCAACCAATCTCTTAAGGTTGCTGTGAGGTTTAATGAGATAATCCAGCACTTAGAACTGGACCTGACACCCAGTAAGCTTTCAATAAATGTTAACTATTACTGTTAATATAAATTGAAGTTATTCTTTTGTTTAGGTCTATCTCAGTACTCCCAGACTCAAAATACTATATTCTAATTGTTCTGATTTTCTCCATCTGCAAAAGGCACTTTAAAACTACTACAAATGACTGAGAACTGAAGAACTGACAAAATCCTGTTAGGTGACTAATTTTAGATATTACTACTACATCACTTAGAAAACCTACACTATGAAACAAGAAGCTTGCAACAAAATAGTGACAATGTGAATAACACTGTATTCAGGACTTCCTCAGCTGATGAGAGTAATAGGGAAATGTATAATACTTCCTGCACAAATGCATCTAGGGAAAGCAGGCTATATTTATTTAAAAACTATAAAAGGTTACAATATAAATCAAACAAAATTAGTTGTTAAAAGTTAAGTGACTCATATGGATCCAAATTCTGACCAAATCAAGACAATCCAATGCACAGAAAGAGTATTATATAGTTCAAGGAGCGAAAAGCAATAAACAGAAATGTCAATACAGAAACTACATAAATATACAAATCTACAGTTTTAATGTAACAACAAATCGCTAAGTACATGTGTTAGCTATCTTTCTCCAACATTAAAGTAGTATATGTTTCATATTTAGTAAAAACATACATAATGCAGAAAACCTTTAATCAAATGTAATGTAGTCTAACAAGTGTGAACCACGTAGAATGTAAGGTTTTCTTATGTGAAGATGTACATTTCAGCCCATTATCACACATATTGCAAAGGTGACCCACAAAAATGTTTATCATTTGCAACTGTATACAGAGAACAAACTGCCCAGAAATTAATATTTCTTATTAATCTTACTGAGGGGTATTAGAGTAACCTGCCTGAAAGGAGAAATTACTTATCTGGAGGCTTAAAATAGCAGAGATCAATGTAAATTAAATATATGAGTGAAAAAATATACAGTGTACAATAGCAAGAGGTTACAAAACCGAATACTGTGGAAAAGATTTATTAGTCTGTACAAGTTGGTTTTGATAAACTATTGGCTACTTGTTACAGTAAATTACCAAGATTTTCATTGCAACAGTATTTTCCCACACACATCAAAATCTGGAAGCAATATGCCTTTCTCAAATTATAATTTAGTGTGTTTTCCCCCAACCCTCAAAACACAGAAGTAGGTTTTTGAGTATCAACTAGCCATTTATGGAAGTCATAAGATACAGATATTCACTAACATTACACAAGCTACAACTGAAGTACTTGGACAAACACGACCAACATTTATGGGAAAAGGTGTTGTTTTTAAAAGTGGTAAGTACTACATGAGTTACATAAACACACTATTCCTGTCCTTCTGAAAACAAAATGGGGGGAAACCTTATTGCCATCCTGTCAAGTACCACATAACCAAAAATGCTGCACAAAGGGTCATAAATCCCATGTACATATCACAGAATTAAAACTCCAGTTAAGCAACTGAGCTACTCTTGAACTAAATTAAAAGTAAGACCAAACTTCTTTAACATATCGATGCTATTTTAGAAGCATCATCAGAACACAGAGATTTAATTCTAAATTGGCCTGGACTACATCCTGTAAAGAGAATTTTGCTTAGTACTAAAAGAGAATCCATCAGCAAACATCCTAGAAAAGTTATGGAATCATGCTCTTTGTTACTTCTGAAGGGAAATTTGCCAGGTTTGATGATACCTGTATATCTTCCAGTGGTCCTAGGAGTTCTACATACCAATTAATTCAGTAATTGATGAGTATTTAAATGAAAAGGAGACCAGAAATAGACCTTGTATCAACATATACTAGATAAGTGGATTTTTAAAAAATCACATGATGAATGTAAATCATAAAATCAAATGTACTTATAAAGGTACACCTATTTTATGTTACATTAAAAACTGCAGATTGCAAACTGTGCATGCTTACCATAATGTTTTACCTGGAAAAGTCGATAAGTGGGATTTCTCGCAAATATTTACTGCCATGATACAAAACAAATATGTGCAAACTGCAAGGACCCTAAAATAGCAGTTAAAGAGTTTATATACAGAAAGATGACGTTATCTGATCAAATATGCAAGAGATGGAGTTTCCCAGAGTTTATAACACAGAACAATAACCACCACAGGCTCCTCCTCCTTGGCCTTCTTCCCTGTGTGTCAGTTTGACTCCTTTATTCTGGTTCTCACTTTCCCACAGTCCAGGCGTCTGAATGATCTTTTCAACAAGTTCCTCAAAAGCACACTGTACGCCATCACAGGTTTTTGCACTTGCCTCTGAAATGCAAGGAAAAATGTCAGAGTATATTCTCTTCTGATCATATTTCTACGTTTTTCTGGAAAACTATTACAGCAGAAATATCAGCTGATGATATATAAAAAGCCAAATCTCTCCCCACAGGTTTAAGATTAGCGAATTTCCTGCAACTCTCAAAGTTGAGCTATTTAAATTCTATCCATAAGACTAGCGGTATATAAGCCCAAGATTTTGTGACAGAGTTGTAAATTTTAAAGCCCTACTCAAATACTATGCCAAAGTTCTTTCCTTAATTTTTTTAGTTCTTAAAATTAGCCCCGGAAGCAGGTATCATTCCCATTTTAGAATAAGGAATTCTAGGCTCTAAGTTAAACAATCTGGTTGCTCTGTGCCTGTGACCCAGCAGCTATAGGTGGTTGGATAAATGACATACAACCATGAACACTAATCCCATTTTAAATTTATGCTCATGAGATGCATGTGGACACTTAGCACTGCTCCCCAATCCTGTATTTCCCCAGCGACTACCTCTTTCCCAGGCTGAGATGACTATTTATTCCGTCATCTTAAAGCTCCTCGACCTCAGCTGATGATCTAGCTCTATATTGAGAAAAACAGAAACGACCTGGCAAGAACTACTGATCGTCCCACTAACAGGGTTACCAGCCCAGCTGCATCTGTACCCTTAGGCTTTGCCTTCACTCCTGTTACAATGGGTGGACCATCCCGGCTGCCGGCTGAGGCCCCCTTGGTCTAGTTCCCGGGATCCCATCCCTTCTCATTCAGAGAAAAATCATGTGGCCTCTCCACTGGGCTATACCAGTCAGCTTAAAAGCCCACCAAAATTATTGTCTGTCTTATTAAACACCCACCCGCCCAACCAACCAACCTGCCCTCCAGCCCACACCTCCTCCAGTAGCCACCTAGTTTCTCTACTCTCTCAAAACAAAACTGTCACAAAGAGTTGTCCATATAAGTTGTTTCCAACTTTATCTCAAAATTTTCTTCAAACTACTCGAATTAGACTTTTGTTCCCACCACTCCATGGAAACTATTCTTTTAAAGACTACCAACAGCCCTGTCAAATCCAACGTCCTTTTCTCATTTGACACCTTGCAGCATTTGATGCAACTGACCGCTTTCTTCCTTTAAATACTTTGTTCACGTGACTTCCAGGACACTGAATACTCCTGGTACTCCTCTCTCACTGGCAGATCATTCACAGCCTTACTTGCAGGCACCTCCTCTTTCTGCTGACTTCTAATTGTTGGAGTACCCCAGGGTTCAATCTTCAGTCCTTTTCTATCCAGTTTTTCCTGTAGTGACTGCTCCAATCCCATGACTTTAAATGCCACCTAAATGCCAATGACCACGATGTCCACTGGTTGTCTGAAGGACAGGTCTTATGTCTAAGCCGAAATCTTGATTCCCTATTCCTCTGCCTAAACCTGTTCTTATCTCAGACTTCCGCATCTCAGTTACGGCACCACCATTCACCTAGCTGCTCATGCCAGAGACTTGAACGTATCCTGACTGCTCTCTTTCCTTATCCTCCACACCCAACCTATCTCTGCTGTCAGCTCTACCCTCAAAGCGCCTCCTGCATCGGCCAACTTCCCACCACCCAAGAATGCCACGGCAGTCAGCGCCACCAGCATCCCTCATCTAGGCCACTGTAAGAGAATAGCCAGCCTCTTGCTTCTGCTTCTTACGGGCCATTATAGGGGTGTTTTATTTTAGGTAAGCGATTTTTAGGTTGTACTTTAAAAAATGTTTTCTATGTATCTTCTTTCAGGAAAATGCATAAATCCAAACCATGAGCGGGCATGGTGTGTTCCCATACAAACAGTGGGGCCACATCTGGCCCATGCTGTATTTGCCAACACTTGCTCTACCGTGCTTCTCACATATTAACGTGCATACAGATCACATGAACATCTTTCTCAAATGCAGATTCTAATTCAGAAAAACTGGGCTAGGGTCTGAAATGAAGCATTTCTAACAAGCTCTCAGGTGGTGCCACTGCGGCCAGCACATGAACCAGCAGGTACGACTGCAGGGCTGGGTTCCTGGCTTTACTGAAGGACAGGAATGGTGTGACTGTGCTCTGTAAGGCTTCACATGATGTGATCCTATTCTTTCTCACAGAAAAAAAAATAAGGAACCTGGTTCTACAGTTGGTTAGTTTTATAGCACAAGACAACCATGAGCTATATACACACATTTTATGGTTCATAGAGAGAACAATGTAACAGAAACTCCATTTCAAAACTCTTCATTAATAATGAAAAGAAAAAGATTCACACACCTACCTATAAATAACATGGAATGCTTCCGTGCAAACTTCAGGCCTTCATTTCTATCAACTTCACGATTTTCCTAAAAGACAAATCAAAGATTAAGAAAAGCTACCAAAATATAAAGCCAAACTGCCAAGTGTCTGACTTCTCACCTTATCAATTTTATTTCCAACTAGCATGTTTACTATGTCATTTCTCGTGCAGTATGTTTCCAACTCATTTAACCAATTATCCAGTTTAACAAAGGTGTCTCTTCTTGTGACATCATAAACTGAAATAAAAAGAATCATTTATTAAATAAATATCAAAAGTAAGAAACAATGACATTGTATTTCTGATATGTACTAGGAACTGACATTACTGTACAGACAAGTCTGTTTTTTAAGCCTTCAATGCTTAAAAATCAGTGCCTACTGATCCAGATGGAAGAAACAAGTGTATTTTTTTAAAAAAAAATATGCATTTACATACATACTTCAACTTTATTTACATATGTTGTGAGAGAAATGAAATTATATCCTATGTGATAACTGAAAATTAAGCAAAACAACAGCTGTCTCCATTTATAACAATAAAAAAAGTTTGTCTGAAAACCAAAAGGTGTTTAGATTCAAATCGGTGGCAAAATACCAAAAAATTTTACATAAATTTCAACATCTATGACCCTGTTATTTTATTTCTCACAAGGACCAGAATTTGAAAATTTGAAAAAATATGTAAAGTTAGTGGGTGGAATCCTGATCATCTTCCTCTGTTTTCACTTTCATCTCACATCACTCTGCATTATACTAAATAAAGAGCTTATTGATTTAAAGTGTTTTCTAAACTTAGGAGATGCTGAACCAAAACTATGAGAATCACTGTCAAATTAACAGAAATGAAACCAAAACCTCACAAGTCATGATATAAAAAGAGATTTCTCCGTACAATTGATCAATATTCATTTTAAACAGTTTCTCAGGAATATTAAGAACAAGCACTTTTCAATAAATTATATTGAAAATCCACACTTGGTTTTTAAGTTCTGTGTGATTATAAATCAATAGTACTAAGTGCTTTGTGCTATTTTTCAAGACTAATAAAACAGATTCCGCTAAGCAACTAACACTCTCCTTTTATAATCTGGCAATAAATATTTGTAAGCTGCTGACTGAAGATTAGTTTCTGGTAATACTCAAAGACAGACCAATGACAGGAGGACTGGTCCTCAATTATGTCCTCAGCAACACGTGCTTTTAAACCAGATAAATTATAGGGGTGTTTTATTTTAGGTAAGCGATTTTTAGGTTGTACTTTTAAAAATGTTTTCTATGTATCTTCTTTCAGGAAAATGCATAAATCCAAACCACTCCTTAGTACATGTTTCTGATCTTTATTTTTTAATTGCTAGACAAAGGGCTGAAACAAAATTTTAAAAGTTTAAATATTCATTAATATTACATGAAGTTAACATAACTTCAAGTCACATAAAAGTAGCCCTAAAGAAAAATGAAACAAAAATTTATTGACCTTCACAAACAAGGAAAATTAGAAATTCCCCAGTAATAAAACAATATTTTTAAAACGGTATATTAAAGTAAAACCATACCTAATATAACACCCTGTGCACCTCTATAATAGCTGGGAGTTAATGTTCTGAACCTTTCTTGACCAGCAGTATCCTAAAAGTGACAATCAATTATTATTAAACAAAACAAAGTATAAATAAAAATCTTCAACATATTAATTTAAGAGCAGAAAGTTGAACAGCATTATTAAAATATCAAGGTCATTTAAAACTTAAAATTTAAATAAGACATGTTTTTTTTTTTTTTACTGACAAATGTAACATAAAAACTAACAAATACTGCCTCATCTCTAGAAAAAATGTACCAAAGTATAGGTTTTCTACCATTTTGGATTTAAGATTTTTATCACACATGAAACCCATTTCATTGAAAGCCATTGTTCTCAACTCCGGTGGCACAATAAAATTTCCTGGGAAATGAAAAATACAGACGCCTAGCTTCAACCCATGAAGATTCTGACTTAACTAGAGTATGACAGAAGTTTTAATACTCTTCCCACCAGGTGATTCTGACATAGCATCAAGGTTGAGAACCACTAATTTAAAGAGAATTACAGGGGTGTTTTATTTTAAGTAGGCAATTTTTAGGTAGTACTTTAAAAAATGTTTTCTATGTATCTTCTTTCAGGAAAATGCATTAAAACCAAACCACTCCTTATTACATTTCTGACTCATATGAGGGGTAATGAATATAAGATGTACACAAGCTAGGAAATGTAAATTTCACAAGGAAGGGCCCACATCTGCTCAATCACCAGTTTAACCCCAGAGCCCAGAGAAATTCCTGCCATAGAATAGTTGCTCAACTTTTGTTGAAAAAAAAAAAAGGTTCCTTCTGTCTTCTTTCTACCATCCTCGGACTGTGGCTCAAGTCTACCTAAGATTAAGCAAAGCAGCAGTTGGTAAACTGCTGCCTCAGCCCACCACCTGTTTCATTGTATGTTTTTATTAAATAAGAGTTTGCCTGGAACACAGCCAGGCCCATTCACTTATGTACTACTGTACGGCCCACCTTGGGGTTGAACTAAATATTTATTTTCCCGTCTTTTAAGAAAAAGTTTGCAGTCTGCTAATGTAAAATAACCTGAAGAAAAGTAAAGACGCATATCAAATGTCAACAACTGCCAGTCCCATAGTTGTAAGTGTGAGTTTAGCTATGGGGCAAGCAGAAGCTCTGATGGATCAGAATTTATAATAACTATATAATTTATATGTTTAAATAGTCAGAAGTTAGAGCTTTGCTTGTCTTCAAAACAGGAATTTGCAGTAAGTAATAACATCTTCGTAAGATAAAGGAAGCAGAGCTTATTATATGTGGTTTTATTTTCTGACGGGAGAAGAGAGGATTATTAAAGACAGAAACAGACAAAGCTGGAAAGGATCTAGAAAGGCTAAATGACAGAATGTAGTAGAAGTGAGGGAAGGATGTAGAGAAGAACCACCTCAGAGGTGGGTGCCAAGTAGGTCATGATGTGTGTGCAGCACTTCCGGGGGCACAGGAGGTAGGGCTGTGCCTGAATATTCTATTTGAATAACCCTAGAAGAAGCATCCAAGTGGGAGAGGAACCGACTTTATTTACATGAAGTAGATTCATATATTTCTAATACTGAGTGAGAAGGCCTTCCTAAATATGACATGACACCCAGATGCATGAAGAAATAACTGATTTAATCATGTAAATACTAAACCCTTGGCATGGCAAGAACACCCCTCCCCAACACCACGCTCTCTCCCCGCCCCCCCCAACACTCATCCTCAACAAGATTTGGAAGTAAATGACAAACTAGGGGAAAACATCTGCAGCATATGACAGAGTTAGTATTACACACACACATAAGAACATTAATGTATACTCCTCTTAAATAAGATCTTAAAGAAAAATGACAGAGTGGAAAAAATGTGGCATATGACAAAAAGCTAGTATTTTTATTATATAAAGACTTTAATCATGAAAAAGATGAACACTAATATAAAAAGGGCAAAGCATGTAAGAGAAAATTCATTAAAATATAATCAATAAATATGTAAGAAAAAATCTCACTAATCAAAAGAAATGCAAATATAAGTGAAAAATTATTACTCAGAAAGGCAAAAGTGAGAAAGATTAACAATATATAGTACAGAAGACCTTTTTCCTATACCCCAATGTTAAGTCTTCATATTCTTTGAGACAATAATTCAGCTTCTAAGTATACACTGTAAAGTAACTGGACAAGTACACACAGATGTAAAAATTAGTATGCTCATCACAGCACTTCTGATCTTTGTGAAAAACTATTAACGGTGTAAATACCTTAAGATGGTCATTTAAACTGATGTACTTCTATATTTATTGACGCAGAACAATGTACACAGTGTGTTGGGGGGAGGGTGACAAGCAGGTGAAAATTTAATCCTTTCAGAAAGTTGCATATACAACACGTGTAACAATGTGCATGTATCTGACATTTTATAGGATGTTCACTAAAATGCACACATTGGTTAAAGATGAACTTTCTTCTCTATTAATTTCATACTATTTTGATCATCCTTTTTAGAATGAAACTATATTATCCTTGCAGTCAGGAGAAGCCTCTCTTATTTAAAAAATATTTATAAGCCTATGATAAAGATGTCACTTCAGTAATACCTGCCAACCTTTTTATGGAGCAGGAACTAGAAAGTAAATTAAAAACAAACAAACAGAAAACCTCTTGTATGAGAGTAAAATCTCACAGCGACCGTCAAGCCTCAGACCCTATTCTAAAGTGTATGTGTCACAGCAGGGGCAAGGGCAGAAGAGGTAACACATCCAACAGGAAAACATGGAAAATCAGGCTCCACTTCAGAAGGGAAAGAAGGGAGCGTTCTTAAACTTCCATACATATTTTACTATGCTCTAGTCCAACATTTTCCCAACTGTTTCTTGTTAGACATTACTGTACTGATTGATATTAAACATATTTTGGGGAAGGACAAACAGGCTACCAATCATGTAAAGCAGTGTATCTTAGAAAAAAATTAACAAAAAAAACATAAGACACACAGTCATTTGGAATAAAATGTGTGTTAGAAATAGTGTGCCATTCAGAGAATGCCATTAACATTAATGAGATCATACAATGCATGAACACTTGCTGTTTCAATCTGTAATTGACACCCACCCAGCCAGCCATTTACTACTTAGCCACCGAAGTATGACTCAATTTGATGACTGCAGACCAGTTCTAATATTATTATCATGTTATAAAAATATACTTATTTAACTATAGCATATGTGGGAATTAGATTATGAGCATATTTTTATAAATTTTATATGTAATATATTTAATATATAAGCAATCATACTTAGATGGAGAGACAGAGATAGGAAGGAAGGACGGAAGGAGAGGGGGAAGAGGAGCAGACAGACACAGACTGAGTAACCTGGATGCTCTGGCAGCTGGTGCCACCTTATTCAGCACTACCAGGAAGAGGTCTAGTTAGCAGAGAATGCGGATCAGAACAGCTGGGTTAACAGGCAAATGAAAAGACGTTAGTACGTAAACACTCGGCATCAGTATTAAAAAAAAATCCAAAGTTGGCAAGCTCAAAGTTTATAGATATTTACACTAACAAACATGAAAAATCATTTTTTTTATCGCTTCATTCCCTTCTCCCCAACAACTGCCTTTAGCATTAGTTCAGAGTAGGCAGTCTTTTTAAAACTTTAAAGAAACACATTCAATAACAATGATTCTCTCTGGCAGACGATGATTTTAATACTCTGTTTTCAAATATTCTGAAGGGATTATATATTTTAAAAATCTGAGTAAGCAAAACAAGTCTCTGCCTGATTTCAGAATTATAAGATATAACTATTTATGTCTATTCTTTAATCAACATCAAATCTCCCAAGTTATTAAACACACATTGCTCATTCATCTCTAGAACACTACACACACCAATTTCTGCTTCTTCAAAAAGTACAAGTTTAATATTTACACAAAATACATTTAAAAAATTCTTACCCATATTGCAAGTTTGGCCTTATTTCCATCCACTGAAATTGTTTTCACCTTAAAGTCAACACCTTGGAAAAATGAAAATTTTGATAAGAATTCCAGTAAAACATACATTTTAAATCAATTACCAAGAAAATGAAGAAACAGAAAAACCACTTTATTAAATGCCCAAATTCACATCCGAATTCTTAGAGTTATGGATGTGAAGATAAAAGAAAAAGTGTCACTAAAGTTTAGCAGCTTAGAATTTAGTCAAGAAAAATGAAAACCAAATGCTTGTAAAATTCATTCACCTACCTGTACTTCTTGAAAAAGCAAACGTTTTATTGAAAAAAATGAAAGTGTAAGGTGTAAGGTGTAAGGTGGTGATCAACCCTGCACATTAAAAGCCAAGAGCTAGAGTTCACCATGCTGATGTAGAGAAGATCTCTGGCTGACTGTGTGTTGGGGCACTTTCCCAGGGCCCCCTAAGCTATTATTAGGAGCGTTGTCCACAGCTGGCCAACACCCTAAGTCAGATTCTGGCTGTGGGCAGCTTGGAAGACTGGTAAAATTATAAAAGGGCCCCTCTTTCCTTGCCTTATGAATTCTTTGTTTTCTTTGTTTTTATCCTAAAAAACAGTATTCATTTTATATAACCTTATCAATAATCACTTGCTACTGCACAATTGCAAAAAGAGAATTTACACACAAAAACGTTTATGCCCAATCCTTTAAGAATCTTCATAAGTTAAAGAGGAGTGCTCGAAGAGCAGTGAAATCTGTATGTACTGATTTATATGAAGAGAAGACAAGCTCCGTAAGAAGTCACATTGGGCTCTATTACAGCAGTCCCCAAAACCTCTCTCTGCCCTGGAAAAGGACTTGACACATGCCATCTGGCTTAAATGAACAGTAACTGCCCACATGTCTTAAAAGAGTATCAAAAATAATGTGCAGTCTATCCCACTGGCCAGAGGGAAAATATTAACTCAAGACACTTGGAAAGAAACTTTCAAAAGATTTTAGCTTATCACAATTAATTCAGAACAGCCACAACTAAGATGATATATATAAATGCTCAAATACTAAATGCTTCCTAGAACACCTGTCACCAATATGGAAATAAATTAGTAATTCTTGGATGATTTCTGATAATCCATCACACACACACAAATTAGGTAATAAAAATGCATTTCAAAACATGCATTACACCAGGTCTTTCTGCATGCCAAAGATTTAAAAAAAACAGTTTGGTGTCTTGGGGTAAGGTGATAAAGAAGTTGATAAAGTCATTCCTAGAATGTCAGGCAACCACGAGTTAAAGGACAGTGCCAATTGCACAGTCCAAGGAAAACCTAAGTGTAGTTTCTTTGAGGCAAAACAAACAAAAAATTCTATATATTAAGTAATCTTGTATTCACCAGGTCTAGATAAAGAAATCTGCCACACCATTTTTATAAAAAATATGAAATTATTTACATTTTACTCATATAGCTTTAAAAAAAGACACCCAAACTTGAGAAAATGTGGATGAAGAAATGGTTCTGACTTGGTAGAGGTACTAAATGAAGGCCACTGGTAGACGTCACAAAGAGACGGCCTGTCACACATGCTCCACAGTTATATTCTCAAGGTTCTTCAGAGAAGAAAGAACTTTTCTACTCTTAAACACCTAAGACAAACCTGCTCAAGGGCAGACTGCTACCAGCTAGTCTACCCAGGAAAAGAAACTCAATGTTCCCAGAATGTTTGTGTTCTCCTTCCCTCCCCCAATATCCTCTTTCTCTTTTATAATTTCCTGCATATATTTCTTGGCAGTCTAATGACTTTCTCTGTCATACGTATAATTTGCATGTCAGTAACTGTCTCCAAGTTACTCTTCTGACATGTTAGATTTGAAAGCTACAGATAACACCCTCAGGAAACACTGCCCCTGGAGTCCTACCATCAAAGTCAAGAGACAGGCAAATGGACACAGGACCTTCAGTTCTCATTCATCTTCCCTTGGTTCCTCTGGTGAATCTCATGTGCAGACATTGATCTCTTTAGCTCTTAGATGCTCAAACTGCTTCTTCACCAAGTCTGGGTCTTCTGTTTTGCAAGTGGCTGTTAATTTGCCTTATTGGTGGCAGCAATGGGAATGTTTTTGATAAATTTTATATTTTGCCAACTTCTCACTACATTTGATTAAACTATCTTTTCAACCTCCTCGTATGGATGACAAACAAGGAGCTCATAATAGAAGCAGAATGTTTAGGAAAAAACACTCCTGTGTTTCTCCTCTACAACACTGAACACTTCTGTGACCCAATACGTAGGGTTTTTCCCACAACTACCAATTCTTTGACTTTCCAGGGACACCAGCTGGGTGTCCCACAATTCAATTCAGTTCTGACACTATCTACCTGAAGTCAAGAGATAGATCCCACAGGGTAAGGGCGAAGTCCCACAAGACTGCCACACCCCCATTTCAGAGTCCAGTCTCAAGTCCATGTTGTTACCTGTGCTTCTGACCAACTGGCTATAAATCAGAGGTTCCTATAATCCCTCCTCAATTAGATTAATTTGATATAGTAGCTCAAAGAACTCAGGAAAACAGTTTACTTACTTACTTACTAGATTATCATTTTATTATAAAAGGATACAACCCAGGAACAGCCAGAGAGAAGAGATCTGGGCACAGGGCAAGGTATGGGGAAGGGACACAGAGTTTTCATGCCCTCTCCAAGCATGCCATCCTTCCAGTACCTCCACGTGTTCACAGACACAGAGCTCTCTGAACCCGTGGGGTTTTTTTTATGGAGGCTTGACTGATTAAATCATTTGCCTTTGGTGATTAAACAAAACCTCCAGCCCCTCTCTGCACCCTGGAAGTGAGGGAGGTAAGACAGGGCTGAAAAGTTCCAACCCTCTAATTATTGGGTTGGCCAAAAAGTTTGTTTGGGTTTTCCATAGCATCTTACAGAAAAACCTGAATGAACTTTTTGGCCAGCCCAATACATGGTTGGTTCTCCTGGCAACCAGCTTCTATGCTTAGGGGCTTTCTAGAAGTCACATCATTAACATAAACTCAGGTGTGGTTGAAAAAGGCTTGTTATGAAAATACAAAAGACATCCTGGGAATTCCCTGGCCGTCCAGTGATTAGGACTTGGCGCTTTCACTGCCGGGGCCCAAGTTCATTCAGTCCCTGGTCGGAGAACTAAGATCCTATAAGCCACGTGGTGCAGCCAAAAAAGAAAAAAAAAAAGAAAAGAAAAACAAAAGACATCTTTAATTATTCTTATCACTTAAGAAAATCCAAGGGTTTTTGGAGTTCAGTGCTAGGAACCAAATATATATTTCTTATTATAAATTACAAAATCACAGAACTGTCACTTCAGCTTTTCTCTAGTTGTTCATTTGGGCTTGCATTTTTAATACAATATTCAATTCTGTTCCTCTGCAGGAATCTTTTTATAGGCACAGGCCTATTTTATGAAGGTTAAATTAGTTAAAACTAGACAATATAACCAATAAAGCCTTTGAAACAAGCAATAAGTGAGACATGAAAGTTTACCAAAGATAATACCAACTACACTGTAAAGAAATACCAATGAATGGGAAACCAGAACATATCAATGGAATCATCTGCCTTATCAAAAGAAAAACAAGCAATCAAGAGAAACTGACTCAGAACTAGCAAAGATGTTAAAACTAGCAAAGAAGGATATTAAAAACACATAACTGTATACCACATGTTCAGAAAGTTAATCTGACGTGAGAGAGATTTTAAAAACCCATACCAAACATCTAGAGATAAAAATGACAATGTCTGAGATTTAAAAAAAATAAATACACAGGATGGGATTAACAGCAGATTAGACAATGCAGAAGAAAACACAAGTGAATACATAGAAAAACCTGTAACTAACATCATACTCATTGGTGAAGAACTGAAAGCTTTTCCCCACAGATCAGAACAAGATAAGGATGCACACTCTCACCACGTCTATTCTCAGAGTACTGGAAGTCCTAGCCAGAGCAATTAGGCAAGAAAAGTAAATAAAAGGCATCCATATTGGGAAGGAAGAAGTAAAATTATCTCTGAATGATTATATTCCATACACATACAAAAATATTGTTAGAACTATAAGTGAATTCAGCAGAGTTGCAGGATATAAAATCAACATGCAAAACTCAGTTGCATTTCTATACCCTAGTAATAAACAATCCAAAAAGAAAAATTTTAAATATCATTTCATTTACAATAGCATCAAAAAGAATAAAATACTTTAAAAATATATGATGATGGGGGCTTCCCTGGTGGCGCAGTGGTTGGGAGCCTGCCTGCCGATGCAGGGGATATGGGTTCCTGCCTGGGTCTGGGAGGATCCCACATGCCGCGGAGCAGCTGCGCCCGTGAGCCATGGCCGCTGAGCCTGCGCGTCCGAAAAAGATGATGATGATGATGATAATAATAATAATAGTACTCAGGAATAAATTTAACCAAGGAGCTTTAATATTTATACACTGAAAACTACAAAACACTGCTGAAAGAAATTAAAGAAGACACAAATAAGTGGAAAGACATGCTGTGTTCATGAGTTTGAAGACAATATTGTGAAGATGACAATACTACCCAAAGCTATCTACAGATCCAACACAATCCAATAAAAATTCTAATAGCTTTTTTTGCAGAATGGAAAAGCTGACATTCAAATTCATATAGAATTACAAGAGGCACTAAATAACAATATTGAGAAAAAAAAATAGTTGGAGGACTCAAACTTTAAAACTTACTACAAAACTACAATAATTAAAACAATGGTACTAGCATTAAGTACAGACATTTAAACCAATGGAATAAATAGAGAACCCAGAAATAAACCCTCACATATATAGCCAACTGATTTTCAACAAGGAAGCCAAGACCATTCACTAGGTAAAGGCCAGTCCTTTCAACAAATGATGCTCAGAAAACTAGATAGCCATATGCAAAAGAATGAAGTTGGACCCTAACCTTACACCATATACAAAAGTTAGCCCAAAATGGATCAAAGACGTAAATGTAAAAACTAAATCTTAAAAACTCTTAGAAGAAAGGATAGGAAAAATTTTTCATGACATGGGATTTGGCAAAGATTTTTTGGATATAACACCAAGAGCACAGGCAACAGAAGAAAAATAAACTGGACTTCATCAAAATTAAAAACTTATATGCATCAAAGGGCAACATCAAGGGAGTGGGAAAAAAACCTCACAAAATGGGAAAAAATATTTGCAAGCCAGTTACCTGATAAGCGATTAGTATTTGGAATATATGAAGAATGCCTATAACTTAACAACAGAAAGCCTTATTCAAAAATGGGGAAAAGGATTTGAATAGACACTTCTCCAAATAATATACACAAATGGCCAACAAGCACAGGAAAAGATGCTCAACATCATTATCCATTAGGGAAATGCAAATCAAAACCACAATGAGACACTACTTCATATCCATTAAAACAGCTACAATTAAAGAAAAAAGTGAAAACTAACAAGTGTTAACAAGGACATTAAGAAATTAGAATGCTTGTGCATTGCTGGTAGGAATGTAAAATGGTACAGTCACTGTGAAAAAGTTTGGCAGTCCCTCAAAAAGCTAAAAATAGAATTACCATGTAATGTAGCAATTCCACTCAGGTACATACCCAAAAGAACTGACAACAGGAACTCAAACAAGTAATTGTACAACAATGTTCACAGCATTGAACACAGCATTATTCACAAAAGGCAAAAGGTGGAAGCAACTCAAGTGTCCACGGACAGATGAATGGATAAACAAAATGTGGTATGTACATATAATGGAACATTATTAGCCGTAAAATGGAATGAAATTCCAATACCTACAGCTATAAAATGGAATGAAATTCTGATATATGCTACAACATGGATGAACCTTAAACACATTATGCTAAGTGAAATAAGCAAATTACAAAAGGACAAATATTGTATGAGTCTACTAATACAAGGTATCTAGAACAGGCAAATTCATAGAGACGGAAGGTAGAACAAGTTACCGGGGACTGAGAGGAAATGTGGAGTGGGAGTTATTGCTTAATTGGTGGAGTTCCTGTTTGAGGTTATGAAAAAGTTCTGGAAATGGATAGTATTGATGGTTGCAAAACAATGTGAACATAGTTAGTGCCACTGAATCATATACTTAAAAATGGTTAAAATGGTAAATTTTATCTTATGTATATTTTCACAATAAAAAATAGATAACCGGAGAATCCTATATCTATGAAAGAATTTAAATCTGTGGATAAAACCTTTCCATGAAAAACCTCCAGGCCCCAAATGAATTCTACTGAACATTTAAATACTAATCCATTACAAACAAACTCTTGCAGGAAACTGAAGAGGAATGAATACTTTCTTAGTCAGTCTATGAGTTCTACAGTACCATGACACCAAAACCAGACAGACACTATAATTAAAGAAAACTACAGATTAATATCCCTCATGAACATAGATGAAAATCCTAAACAAAATTTTACCATAAGTCATCCAAATAGGTGTAAAAGAACAGTATAGCACAACCAAGTGATGTTATTTCAGAAATGAAAGGTTGATATAACACGGGGAAAAAAAAATCAATGTGGATTTTACTATTTTAAACCAAAAAAGAAACTTCATATGAACATCTCAACAAATGTGGAAAAGGAATTTAACAAAATCCAACATGCATTCCTAATGAAACCTCTCTGCAAACCAGAAACAGAAGGAAACTTCCTCAACCTGATAAACAGCATCTTTGAAAAGATACAACAGCACACTCAGCGGTAGAGACTGAATGTTTTCCCCTTAATATCAGGAACAAAAGAAGATATCAGCTCTCATCACAACACTGCACTGGAGATCTTCAGCCAAGGCAATAAAACAAGAAATAAAAGGCATCCAGATTGGAAAGGAAGAATGTAGAAACCCAATGGAATCTATGGGATTAAAAAAGCACCTACAACGAATAAGCAAGTTTTAGCAAGGTTGGAGGACACTAAATAAACATTTAAAAAATCAACAGTATTTCTATATAATAGTAATGAAAAGAAACAATATTTTTAAAAAATTTACTACCATCGTACATAAAAACCTATACAATACTTAGGGCTAAATCTCACAAAAGATGTGAAAGGTATGTATGTAACCACTCTGAGGCATTTTACCTGCACCTAAAGGTCTCAGGTGTTTCTGCTGCAACGCCTACAGCGCTGTGACCTGCATGGGCAGTGGGAGTGGAAGGGAGGACACGGGAGACCCCAGAAGCCAGGAAATGAGGTCAGGCCTGGGCCTCTGGGGAGGCAGCGCTGAGTCCAGGATGCTGGACCACCAGAGAATTCCTGTGCCCAGGGAATATTAATCGGTGTGTGCTCTCCCGGAGATGTCCAGCTCGACACCAAGACCCAGCTCCACCCAACTGCCTGCAGGCTCCAGTGCTGGCACACCTCAGACCAAACAACTGGAAAGACAGGAACACAGCCCCACCCATCAGCAGACGGCTGTCTAAAGTCATACTGAGCCCACAGCCACCTCTAAACACACCCTCTTGACACGGCCCTGCCTACCAGAGGGACAAGACCCAGCTCCACCCACCAGTGGACGGGCACCAGTCCCTTCTACCAGGAAGCCTGCACAAGCCCCATGACCAGCCTCACCCATCAGGGGCAGACACCAAAAGCAAGCAGAGCTATGATCCTGAAGCTTGCAGAAACGAGACCACAAACACAGAAAGTCAGACAAAATGAGGAGGCAGAGAAATATGTTTCAAAGGAACAATATAAAAACCCAAAGGACTATTAAATGAAGTGGAGATAGGCAATCTACCTGAAGAAGAATTTAGAGTAACAATAATAAAGATGATCCAAGATCACAGAAAAAGAATGGAGGCACAGACCAAGATATAAGAAATGTTTAACAAAGAGCTAGAAGATTTAAAGAACAAACAGAGATGAACCATACAATAACTGAAATGAAAAATACATTAGAAGGAATCCATAGCAGAAAAAATGAGGCAGAAAAACAACAAGTGAACTGGAAGACAAAGTAGTGGAAATCACTGCTGTGAAATATAAAAAAGAAAAAAGAATGAAAAGAAATGAGGACAGTCTTAGAGACCTCTGGGACAACATTAAACCCACCAACATTTGCATTATAGGGGTCCCAGAAGGAGAAGAGAGAGAAAGGGCCTGAGAAAATATTTGAAGAGATTATAGCCAAAAATTTCCCTAACATGAGAAAGGAAACATTCAAGTCCAGGAAGCACAGAGAGTCCCATACAAGATAAACCCAAGGAGGAACTTGCTGAGACACATATTAATCAAACTAACAAAAATTAAACAGAAAGAAAAAATATTAAAGGCAACAAGGGAAAAGCAAGAATTAATATATAAAAGAATCCCCATAAGGTTATCAGCTGATTTTTCAGCAGAAACTCTGCAGGCCAGAAGGGAGTAGCATGATATACTTAAAGTGATGAAAGGGAAAAAACCTACAACCAAAAATACTCTACTGAGCAAGGCTCTTGTTCAGATTTGATGGAGAAATCAAAAGCTTTACAGACAAGCAAAGGGTCAGCGAATTCAGCACCACCAAACCAGCTTTACAAAAAACCTAAAGGAACTTCTCTAGGCAGAAAAGAAAAGGCCACAGCTAGAAACAAGAAAATTATGAATGGGAAAGCTCACCAGTATGGAGGTTCCTTAAAAAACTAAAAATAGAACTACCACATGATCCAGCAATCCCACTCCTGGGCATATATCTGGAGAAAACCATAATTTGAAAAGATACATGCACCCCAATGTTCACTTCAGCACTATTTACAATAGCCAAGACATGGAAGCAACCTAAATGTCCATCAACAGAGGAACAGATAAAGAAGATGTGGTAGATATATACAATGTAATATTACTTGGTCATAAAAAAGAACGAAATAATGCCATCTGCAGCAACATGGATGGACCTAGAGATTAACTTGCTGAGACACATATTAATCAAACTAACAAAAATTAAACAGAAAGAAAAAATATTAAAGGCAACAAGGGAAAAGCAAGAATTAATATATAAAAGAATCCCCATAAGGTTATCAGCTGATTTTTCAGCAGAAACTCTGCAGGCCAGAAGGGAGTAGCATGATATACTTAAAGTGATGAAAGGGAAAAAACCTACAACCAAAAATACTCTACTGAGCAAGGCTCTTGTTCAGATTTGATGGAGAAATCAAAAGCTTTACAGACAAGCAAAGGGTCAGCGAATTCAGCACCACCAAACCAGCTTTACAAAAAACCTAAAGGAACTTCTCTAGGCAGAAAAGAAAAGGCCACAGCTAGAAACAAGAAAATTATGAATGGGAAAGCTCACCAGTATGGAGGTTCCTTAAAAAACTAAAAATAGAACTACCACATGATCCAGCAATCCCACTCCTGGGCATATATCTGGAGAAAACCATAATTTGAAAAGATACATGCACCCCAATGTTCACTTCAGCACTATTTACAATAGCCAAGACATGGAAGCAACCTAAATGTCCATCAACAGAGGAACAGATAAAGAAGATGTGGTAGATATATACAATGTAATATTACTTGGTCATAAAAAAGAACGAAATAATGCCATCTGCAGCAACATGGATGGACCTAGAGATTATCATACCAAGTGAAGTAAGTCAGACAGAGAAAGACGAATATCATATCACTCATATGTGAAATCTAATTTTAAAAAAATGATTCAAATGAATTTACTTACAAAACAGAAACAGACTTACAGATTTCGAAAACAAACTTATGGTTACCAATGGGGAAACATGGAGTGGGGAAGGATGAATTAGGAGCTTGGAGTTAACATATACACACTATTATATATAAAATAGATAACCAACAAGGACCTACTGTATAGCACACGGAACTCTACTCAATATTCTGTAATAACCTACATGGGAAAAGAATCTGAAAAAGAATGAATATAAGTATATGTATAACTGAATCACTATGCTATATACCTGAAACTAACACAACATTGTAAATCAAATATACTCCAATAAAAAATTTTTTTAAAAAGAACATTATAAGTGAAAATTTTTAAAAAAATGAGTCATACACCTAGTGTAAAATACAAAACTTTAAAACTTCTAGAGGAAAATGCGGGAGAAAATCATTGCAATCATCTGTTGAGCACAAGATATAATGCTGAAATCATCATCCATAAAAGAAAAAAATTGGTAAGTTGGATTTCATCAAAATAAACAACTTCTGCTTTTAGAAATAAACTGTTAAGAGAATTACAAGAGGAGCCACAGACTAAGAAAAACACATTTACAAAGCATATTTCATCTAATAATGGACTTATATGCAGAATATATAAAGAACTCAAAGCTCAACAATAAGAAAAAACCCAATTAAAAACTGAACAAGACTTGGACACTTCACACACACACACAAAATATATACATATGGATAGCAAATAAGAACTTTAAAAGATGCTCAACATCATAAGTCATTAGAGAATGCAAAGTAAATCACAATGAGATTCCCAATACACACCTATTAGAATGATTACGATTTAAAAGTCTGACCATACTAAGTATAACGGATGGGGCTACAGAAGAACAGGAAGTTTCATATACTGCTAGTGGGAGTGTAAAATGACACAACCACTTTATAAAAAAATGGACAGACTGTTTTCCAAAGTTAAACATGCATTTACCATATGATCCAGCAATTCCATTATTGGGTATTTACTCTAGAGAAATAAAAATTAATTTTCATGTAAAATCCTGTACTTGAATGTTTATAACAGGTCTATTTATTATCACCAAAAACTGGAAACAACCCAAATGGCCTACAATGGGTAGATGACTTAACCAACTCCGAAATGGAATACAACCCACCAATAAAAAGGAACAAACTATTGACACGCAAAAACTCAGAGGCAGCTCAAAGGCATCATGCTAAGTGAAAAAACTCAGGCTGGAAAGGTTACACACTCTATTCCATCTATATGACATTCTCAAAAACACAAAACTATAGTGATAAAGACCTAGCAGTGGATGCCAGGGAATAGAGATGGGGAAAAAGTGTGCCTGAAAAAAGATGGCACTAGGGGAACTCTTTTGGATGATGGAACTGTTTGGTATCCTGATTGTGGTAGCGATTACATAACCATATACATCTGTTATAACACATATTAAATTCAAAGAACTCTATACCCCCAAAGAAGTCAATTTTACTATATCATAATTAAAAAAAATATTGCTATCTACTTGGAACATAATAGGTCAAAAATACTTTCTGAAAGAATAAATTATCAGAGAACATGTATTGTAAAATTTCTGCTTCTTTCCAATTTATTTTGCTGATGAAGTAAAGACTGATTTTGTAAAACTGTTCCATGGGCTTTTAAAAATTAGTTCTTCATTCAAAATATTTCTTGACTGTGTTATTCTATTTCCCATGACCTTATGTGTGTCTTTTGGATCTAATTATGAAAGAGATATATAACAAATCTCCTAATATAAATGTATTTTCATCAAATTCTTCTCTTGTGTTTTAAACAGCTTTTGCTTTTATATATCATTTCTGTGTTTGGTGCCTACTTGTTTATGACTATTATAGCTGTTTTGTTAATTAATTTGGCTTTTCATCATTACATTATATCCTATTTTATTTTGTCCAGTGCATTAGCCCTGAATTCCACCTTAAATCATGTTATATTACCACCTCTGCTTCTATACTGGTGCATCCCTTTATTTCAACCTTTCCATACTTCTTTTAAGTACTTTTCAACTCCAATCTGACAATCTGAATTATTAGGAGAATTGGACCCATTTACATTTAATTAACTGATAAATCTAATTTTTCTGCTTCCCTCTTATGTTTAGCATTTCTGACATTCTGTTCAAATCTGTGTTTGATCTTTTTCATTGCTGAGCTGTATTTCTGTGTTGTAATTAAAAGAATACCAAGTCAGGAGGCTGGATTTAGTCTCAGCCCTCTTACTAAGGTCTCGATAGCCAAGAGCTTAATTAATCTCTTTAAGTCAATTTCCCCCTTCTCATGAAAGAATATAAAAATTCCTGGTTTATCTGCTATTTAGTTATTTTGGGGGAGGGGATAGAGGATAACAGGAAAGTGGGCATCAAGACAGATACCATAAAAGCTTTAAGGATCCAAGGAGAACAAGATTAGGAGGACCTAGATACCCAAGTCTCAGTTTACAAACAACCTAAAAAGTATTAACAATGAAATGTGCTAAGTGCTCTGCTCCCCAAGAAGACAGAGCTGAGAAGGAGTGAGCACTGGAGGCAAGAAAAGAAGGTGAACAACGTTATGAAGATCCGAGTCTGGGAAATGAAGAGACACAAGGGCTTTCCGTGGAGAATACTTAGAGGAAACAACGGTTATGATGCCTGATGGTCTTATGGCGGCTAGCAGTAGCAAGATAAGAACATCTGGAGAGGAAAGAGGGGTGTGGAGGAAGGTCTTGTCAGAAGTAGGCTAAATTCTGAGGCTAACCTGACTCTTGCTGATGGACATGAGGCTGGCAGAGGGGTGGGTGGCTTTACTCCAAATGGAAGTCATTATCCACTAAATAAGAAATAAAATGACCAAAAAAAGCCTGGAAATTAGGAAACACATTCCTAAATCAAAGATTTCAAATATTCAAAGAGGAAAGCAAAACTGAAAATTTAAACTATGCAGAGAGCAATGAAAAACAAACAGCCTATCACAACCTATGGGACACAGTAAAACTTGTTCTTAGAGGACATCTTTATTAAAGAAAAAAGACTAAAAAGAAAGGAACTTAATACTCATCTTAAGAAACTAACAAAATAAACCAAAATAAAAGTAGGAAGGAGAAAGAGGGGAAAAAATAAAGCAATTCCTCAAACAATAAAATAGATACATTCCTTAAGGAGAAGACAGACCAAAAAAATGTACAAGTTTAGAAATGAGGGAACATAAACACAGATAATGAAGAGTTTAAACGAATACTACAGGGACTTCCCTGGTGGTCCAGTGCTCCCACCGCAGGGGGACCGGGTTCCACCCCTGGTCGGGAACCAAGAACTAAGATCCTGTGTGCTGGCCAAAAAAAAAAAAAAGATACTACATGCAACTAACTTAACAAGTGAGTTGGGATTTTCCTTCCTAGCTGCACTCCTAAGAAACAGAGAACCTGAAGAGGTTGTAACAGTGAGGGAGAAGCAGGATCAGACTGACTCAGATGAAATACAACCTTCACAGAACAGATAATTCCAGTAGTACTTAAGCAAGTAAGGACAATTTAAAAAGACGGAAAGCTCCTTCATTGTATAAACAAATACAACTTTAATACCAAACTCTGATTTTTTAAAAATACAAAAAAGGAGAGACCATCTTACATATAAAAATAGATATAAAAATTCTAAATTAGTCAACAGAATCCAGAAATACATCAAACAAAGTAAGTGAAGGCTTATCTAGGAAAGCAAGGACATTTCAGTATAAAAAGGTCTATCAACCATTAGTCAGTACTGAAAAGGCATATGAAAAAAATTACAACCTTTACTAATAAAGCCTCTAAGTAGAATGGAAGAAAGAAACAATCTATATATGATCAAGACCATTTGTCATTATTCTAAATAAAGAAATGTCAGAGCCATTTTTATTACTTTAACATGTTTAATTGAATGAAATTATATGAAATAGAATAGTTCTATTTTACTTTCTGAATTATCTCATATTCCCAAGTATTTTAACAAGTTTATGTTGTGGCATTAAACAAGATGTATAAACTACTTTGCATTTTAATTAAATTATCTTTCTGTTAAGTAAGCCCAAACTATAAGGTAACTTGTGGATGAAATAGATCTGACACCTGCCCTTAGAAGCCAAACAGTCATGGGTATTTCTAAAAACTTACCAAGGGAGTGATAAGAATCACTGATCTAAAGTCAACCAACAACAAGCAAAATTTGTCTAACTTTAGTTGAAATGTATCAACCCTCAAAAAACACTTTCACATATTGTAACAATTATAAGTCTTAGAGATTAAGAAATAGTTTGTGAGCCTGTCTTTAGAGAGCCAGTTTTAAATTTTCTAATTTTATATTTGAAAATTTTTACTTAAAGTGCTCTTTTTGTGTTCAAAGGTTACCTAAAATAGGGTAAATTTAAAAAACAAAAAGCATGAAGCAGATTTTGCCTATTTAATCATACTATATAAAGTTAATGTAACCACTTTCTATATCCATGCTTAAATTTCAACCAATTTTATCTATGCAGTTGATTAAATACCTTAGGTAAAGACCTGATTAAGCACCATCTTATGGCCTGACCATAGCAAAAAGAGAAATCTAATGCTTATTATTTTCCCCCCAAACATTCCCATGTAACAAACAAAAACCTGGTCAAAATATTCTTACAATTTTGTCTGTGTGTGTTTATTTTTATGTCAGAAACGTTACCTTGGATTATATATCATTAAATATTGGTTGTGTTTCATTATGTTTCTTCTTTTAAGACTCAAACATACTATGTAAAATCTCCTTTTCTGATTTCCATATCTATCATTTTCTCACTCTAATTTGTTTTAATATTCTTATTCATTTTGGTAAATTCTACCCACTTTTCCATTCCTAGCTTCTATGTTCTTTATTGTGTTTCCCAGTTTCTACTGTCCCTTGTGATCCTTCCAATCTCACCTTCATTTCAGTGATGGTTTTATTTTCTTATCTTTTCTTTCTTTCCACTCAATCAGCTCACACTGCATTTTCTCATGTAGTCGCACTATCTCTTCCCCAACCTCTTATATCACTGTTTTGTGCTCTCACTGATAAATATTTCCATTAAGGCTTTTAAATTCATGGCAAAATGTTTGGTCATTATTTTCATCTTCTTTACAGCAATATTTTTTTCTGGTGAAGATTCTTCAACTGTCCTTTGTTTTTCCATTCCTTTCTTCCTTTTCGATTCTTGAATGGTGGTAGTGGCCTTGAGCTGGATTCTTTTTTACTAAGTCATAGTTGAAAGTGGTGAGGTTTTCCTGGACAAGCTATTTGCAGGAGGTTCATGCAGAAAGCCATAGTGGATCAGTTCTGCACTGGCAAAATTCTGTCTTGATTCAGGCTTTTACATGAGTATCAGTTAGTTTTTTACTTCTCAACATTCAGAGGAGATAGGCGACCTTGAGGTTTTTCAAAGGCATCTCCTCCCCTACTGCTACAGAGACAGACAAAATGCAAAAATGGCTGGTTTGTATGACTCCTTGTTTGGCTTCACCTTCCCAACTTCTTAAAACCAAACCAGATGCAGGTAACTCCTGCCATTAGCTTAAGAAGCCATTTTGCTTTTACAAACAAGGGATATAGGTTTTGCACCTCACAGTGGGCCTCTCAACCTCATGAAGCACCTCTTGCTGGCTCCGAGCTCTGCAGCCCTGGCATCGCCTACTTTCTCCTACAGGCGGCCTGTCCGGTCCCCACTGCTCTTGGCAGCCATTCCACCTACTTTGTGGTTTGGCGTTTTAGCTGCCTTCTAGTATAGTGGACTATGGGGTTGGGGTTTTAGTTTCTCCCTCTCTTTGTTATTAGTCAATTGCCAGAAAGCAAAAGATGAAAATGCCAACTCTATAGTACCATCTTCAAACCCCAAATCCAACAATTACCTTAATAGAGTATTTTATACAAGACAGAAACTTGAGTGTCTCACTGTATTACTGAAAGATAAGGGTGTGCTTTCCTTACTATTATACTGTGAGGTAAATACTAATTTTCATATGGCCATTAACAACTGGGCTAATTATTTTTATTTCAAAAACTCATGTATATTGGTTATAACCTAGGGCAGAAAATTATCTGATGCCAAAATGTAAAAGATACTTTTCAAGACCCAAGGCCCACTGGGGGAACAAATTATGTATATTCTCATCAGTATGCTACAATCTTAGTATTTGCTTTTAAAGCAAAGCCTTTTTAGTAATAAAAACAACGAATGATCTGTCAATCTGCAAGTCCCCAGTTACATTTGGGTTTGAAATGAAGACAGATAATTTATAGTATATATAAGATCAGTCCCTTAGGAAAATTTTAACTCTAGGCAAGTTTATTTTCCTGCCAGTTATTATTCTTCTACTCCTCGCTTATCCAATACCAGGTATGTTCTGAGCAAAATCAAGTTTTATTAATAACTGATTTTTTAAAGGAGCAAATAATATATCAAAACCAAATTAAATAGATTTTGAATTACTAGTATTTTAAATGATTCCCTTTTACACACATAACAGTAAATCTGTCAATGTTAACATGTCATCCAAAAGCTAAGTAATGCCTGATATAATTTATTAAACATTTAGAGGCACCGTGAGCTCATACTGATAGAAAGAAACAAAGAAGAACTCTTTGTTTCTATAGAATTCTATACAAGAAATGTAAATGGAAGGATGGAATTTGAAAAACCACAGCTGGACAACCACCATAGTTGGAATGACAGGATGACAGTTTACAGTGGAGAGACTTGGTGTACATCGTCTTAAGGAACCAAGTCCCATCACCAGTAATGGCACAAATATACACCATACTCTGACAAGCACTTCTGAAGAATTCCTGACCAAAATGCATAACCTGAATCTAACCATGAGGACACATGGACAAATGCAATTGAAGGATATTCTACAATAACTGGCCTGTATGTGCTCTTCAAAAATGTCAAGGCCATGAAAGATAAAGAAAGAGTGAAGAACTGTTCAGATTAAAAGAGACTAAGGAAAAAAGACAACAAAATTCAATATGTGATGCTGGACTGGATTCTGGACCAGAAACAATTCTTTTTCTTTGGTATATAAGACATTAGTGAGACAGTTGATGAAATCTGTCTGTATACAGGAGAACTGTATCCATGTTCATCTAGAAAATACACATTAAAGTACTTAGAGGTTAAAGACATTGAAGACACTGTCTGCAATTTTCTCTCAAACAATTCAAAAAAAGCAAGAATACTGTGTATGTGTATGTAGACAGAATGATATAGCATATGTGATAAATGTTAACATTTGGGGAATTTGATTAAGATATACAGGAATTCTCTGAACTATTTTTACAACTCTTCTCTAAGTATGAAATTATTTAACAATAAAAAGGAAAAAAAATCAACCCAGTTAATAGAAACTCTTTATTTTGCCTAATAATAATACAAGGATCATCTTTACTACATTCTACTCATCAGATCATGAAATTTTAGAGCTGGAAGAAAAGTGTATTCTCTCCCCAAAATTCCTCAACTTACAGAAGACAAGGAAGTGAATGACTTGCTCAAGATGACAACGTTCAAGGCAGAGCCAAGGCTATTATCCTGCTCTGACTCAGCTCTTCCTGCTCCTGCAAGCTGTCTCTTGTTCCTTTACATTGTCACTGACTCCCTAAACATGTGACACCAGAATATTTAGCTCCATCTTCTCATATATCCTAATAAGCTGGTGTGGCAAACCACTTTCAGGCAATCTAAATTTCATTTTTAAAAGGCATTTATGTATTACTGCTTCTAACAGTCTTTAATAACTAATATCAATAAATATGCTGCCAGAATACATGCCAGATACTGTACTGAATGCTAAAAATACAAAATTAACACACTCTACTGCTGGGTGATACTGCTAGGTCCATTATGACAGAGACCAAGTCTGCATTATTGAACATTATAACCAACCTCTTAGGACAGTGCCTGGCATGCAATAAACATTCAAATGACTGTATGCTGCTAAATAACAGACAACCCCTAGCACAGGAATGTGTATAGAGATAATCGTAATATCCGCAGTGTTAACAAAGTACCATGAGACAACAGAAAAGGACTTTTTTTTGCTTGGTGAGATATACAAAGGCTTCAGAGATTTAATGACTACCACAGTTAAGACCTGAAAGACAAATAAGATTTTGACAGACATGGAAGCAATGGGGTGGTGAGAGGATGGGTAGGGGAGTTAGATGAAACAGGCTGAAGCAAGAAAATATTTGGCATTTCTACTAAATTTTTAAACATAGGCTTACCTATTGTTGCTGCAAGTTCTGGATCAAAAGTATCATCTGTGAACCTCAAGAGCAGGCTAAAAGAGATGTTAAAAAGACCGATTAGTAATTTGGCTTTTCTTTCTAATCACTTGATAAATCTTCCTGATTGTTTTATTTTGTCACCAGTTAGATGCAGATAAGAATAGCTGATGTAGTCTACTCCCAGAAATACAGCCTCAGTGCAGGTATATACAGAGGAATTAAATTATTGGAACGGCAATTAAAGAATCCCCAAAGCGAAGTAGTTTACTAGAAAATATGTTCCCCATGCTCCCCTGCTCAATTCCCCAAGTGTGACAATAACTGTGTTTTTTGTTTTTTTATAACTGTATTGGTATGTCCTTCTGAGAAAATATTAGCAAACATGTGACACTTTAACTGACATGGACAACAAGGGGAAAAGTAAGTCTTTTGGAATGCAACAAATTAATTTTTTAAAAAATCTAATGCATAATTCACTCTGAATTCAGGTAAAAACAGAAAGTTGTGAAGTCTAGCATTTTGAAACAAGTAGTAAGACTATTACCTAAGTGGAAAGAGATATAATAAAAAGTGGAGGCAGAAAGGTCACGTGATGGCCAGAGCAGGTAGCCTCTGGCAAATGCTGGGTAGGTAGGGTGTATGAAATCAAGGAGGCAACATGGAACTACCAAAAGCTTTCACCGAAAGGAATGGCAGGAACTGCTCTTTATCTTGAAAATTTAATGCCAGCAAAAAAATTGCAAGAAAAACAACAGAAGACAACTGCCATGATTATAGCAAGAGATCATGAAGGACTAAACCTAGGAAATGGTAAAGAAACTAGAGAGGAAGGCATGAAATGAAAAGATACCGTAAGAGTACTCCCAAGATTTTGTCTCCCAGAATTATTTTGTTTAACATAAGGCAGAAGTGGCAGTTATTAGAAGCTCTTCAAAGATAAAATCTAAGCTTTTGTTAAAGCCCTAGATTTATAAAATTAATCAATTGCCCCTCACATTATCTCCTAAGTAGGACGAGACCATTCTATTGACCTATTTGCATTAATAAAATCAAGACAATAGCTATCTCATGAATTGCAGGAAAAAAGCATATGAATATTTCTACAGATTATAATTATTGCTGCTAAAGATTTTTTTTTTTTTTGTCCACAGGGCTGCAAAACATAATGGCCTCTTGGTAGTTCCCAAACCCAGTGTCATTAATTCTATTCGAAGGATTAACTCTCCCTTTCCTGGTTTTGCTTTTTGTTGATCATAAAACCAGCACCACAAAAGCAAAGTAAAAAGAATCATATTGTAGATTTTTCTACTTAACATTGAACACTCTTGACTATAACTAATTTTACTTACCTCCAACATGAATTAGGTGACAGCACTAATAAGAATCTTAAAACACTACTCATAAGAATTTTCTTCTCTCCCCAACATTAAACTTCAAATCAATAAAACTGAAGATTTCACTAAAAATTTCAGTTACTCACAATTTAAGAATAGAAAGGTTGTGTATCTATACTCAGTCACCAAAGAAAATATTACAAAAACGTAGAACCTTGTTGAGTAGTAATAATAACACCATAATAACATAAATAATAACAATGGTATTGGCTATTATTTATTAAACATCAACAACGTGGCAGACACTGAGCCAGGGGTTTTTCTTGGCTTGTCATTAATGGTATTTTGTCAGGAAAGACAAGGGTGTAAAGCAACAAATTTTAATACAGGCTTCGAGTATAAGGCAGCAGATCTTAGCCAGGGGTAAACTATTAGCTCGAAATGTATTCTAAATTCTATGTGTACATTTTTCTAGGCAGGGAGTCTATTTCTCTATTAGATTCTGACAGGAACCCACAACCCGAAAATGATTAAGAGCCACTGCTCTAAAGGATGTATGTTTAAGCCTTCATATTTTCAAAGTTAAAGGAGCAAAATACTCTCCATGCAGAGCTATAGATGGAAGGAGACCACCAATCCACTTGGAGAAGACCAAATCTGTAATTAATCAGTGCGATTATAACTAACACGCATTTCTCAATTTACAAATGAAATTGGTCAAAAAGGATGGGATATAAGGGGCACAGGAAGGACAGCAACTTGAATAACAGAAGGTCTCTATAATTCCTCCCAGTTTCTGAAACACCTTGCTACTTCTTCACTTCACTATGGCTAGCCACGGAATCAAAGACTATTACACATTTAACACTTGATAGGGCCTGAGAGATTTCTACCCAACCTCACTTTTCGAACAAAGAAATGAAGGCCTGGAGTGTCTGAGTAACAAAGGTCACACAAGTGGCAGCACCAGTTTCATCATTCTCATCTCCTGGCTCCTCTCACACACGCTCATTACACTCCAAGTACGAAATAAACTGGAAAAATAACCCACTAGTTTGAATTAGTTAAGATATCCCTTGTTGTGCAATGATTTCTCAACAACACAAGTGATATATCACTTCCATTAACTCTAGATTTATAAAGAAATAGAAACCATTGGTTAGAACAACCCTGTAAGATTATATCCAGGACAAGTGTTAATTACCTTAAAAAGCGCAGGCTTCTAAAGAGTCATTTATTCTCATCTTATCCAGAAAGTGTTCAAAGTTTTTTCCATAGCATATGACATATACCAAAAATGTATATCTAGCCAGAAAAATAAGCCAACTTTCTCCTTAAATGCAATCCTTTCTTGAAAGAGGTAAAGGTGTTAAAATTTTGCAGTGAGTAGTTGATAATTCACCACTAACTATTGAGAAAAAGTCTGGAACATATTAGATCCAAATAAATTTGTTTGAGGGGAGGGAACCAAGGGAACCAGTAAATCCACTTAACAGATTTTACTCTAGAGGAAGAACTTCAATTATGTGAACACTGCACTGCAGTTAGCCTTCAAGTAATCAGCCATCTAACACATTTAGAAAAGGTGCCAATCAACCATGTTTGGGGCTGAACCACATGAAACGACATTCAACCGTTCCTAACTTCAAAATCAGCAACTTCATATGTCTTAACCTAAATGACGGTCACATCTCAAGAAGAAAATGGTCAAAAGGCCAAGGAATTCCTATTAAGACAATGTTTATATAATACCTAGCTTTTTAACCCTCAAATACAATAGATGGTGATCATGAAAATGATTTTATTCAGCCCTTTAAGTAACACACACACACACACACACACACACACACACACACATCATACTATCTTTTTAGCCCATAGTGTTTCGTTAATTTATTCCTTCTTAGGTACAAATCCCTCACTCTAACATACAGAGTACATTAAATGAGAGAAACTATGAAAATGTACTGTCATGCTTTAAAAACACATAAAGTTTCAGAATATATTTACAGAGTAAGGTTTCAAATACTCAAGTATTTAAAAAAAATAAGACTTCACGAAGTAATGTGAAAGATAAGTTTATCAGGAGGTATAGCTAAACTATGAAATTGCTTGCAGCTCCTGGAATTTGGATATTATTTGAGGATCAAAGCAGCGTAGAATACAAGGAGCTCGTAATCATATGGCGAGGATACCTTCACCTGGAGAACTCTGTTCCAGGATGTGGATGAAATCACAGCTCTCTTGCAATACGCCCCAGGCTCTACGTCTTCCCTTATACTCGACTCTAACTACTGTCAACGTTATTTTCCCCCAAGAAAGCGTCAAGAAAGAAGAGACACATGCTAATGTGTTCTTTTACCTCTGTATGATGCGGCACAATGACAAGTAACAATCACACGTGATTTTCAAAAGCGGCCACAGCTTAAGCTCTACCGTCTTAGACTAAAGTGAATTATTTAAGCAATCAGAAGACTGAAGAGTTCTTTCACAGCTGACTCATTTTAAAAAAGGAAAAAAGAAAAAAAAAGCGGCTGCGGGGTGCACCATAATAGGCCAGGAATGCGACCTACGGCGTCGCGAAACTTCCCGTGCAGAACTTGACGTATTACGAGGCAGGCCGGCCGAAACCCCAGCGGTAGAGCTACACCTCTCAACTCGCGGGGTGCAGGCAGCCTGGCCCCGGGGCCCAGAGGCCTCGCCCTCGGCCGGACTCGGCCCCAAGCCCGCCCGCCGCGCCCTAGGCTCCTCTACAGCAAACCGCCGGCCGGGCGGCGGCCCCGGAACTATTTTCCTCTGGGTGCGACAGGAGGCGAAGCGATCCAGGGAGCCGGGCCTGGCAGAGGCCGTGGACCGGGCAGCGGGGTGGCGGGGCCGCGGGGCCGCGCAGCGGGAAGGCCCGGAGGCCGCGAGCGGAGGCCGCGAGCGGAGGCCGCCCCAGGCCGGGCCGCGCCCGGCCGCCGCCGTTTACCGTTCCCGCCGCGGCCCAGGGGACAGCGGCCACCGAGGCGGAAAGGGCCCCGCCACCCTCGTCACGGCCCGCAGAGCCGCCTCACCTGGACTTGCCCACGCCACTCTCGCCGATGATGAGGATCTTCAGGGTGGTCAGCACGTCCTCGTCCATCCTGACCCTGCTCCGCTCCGCTCACAGCTGGCCGCCCCGCTCCGCCTCTCAGCCCTTCCCCAGGGGGAGCTGCCGCGCATGCGCCCCGCCCCGCCGGGGCCACCTTCCTTTCACACCGGGTGTTTAGGTTGCAGGAGCCCCGCACGCCCGGGTTCCGCCTGGAAGTAGCTCTGCGTCGGCGCAAACCCAAGTCCCAGGTGTCCTTCCGGAGAGGGCGCCTCCTCCCTTGCGCAAGCGCAGAGGGAGAGCGCCGGGTGTGATTTCACCCAGTTCGCAGGCTCCTCCCCTTCTCCAACCCTCACTTTATCGTCCTTTGGTGCACGTACTCTGAAGAGGATTGAGTCAGGCGAGTATGGTGCTCTTTGATTTCAACAGCTGCTCAAAACAGCTGCATTGCAGTGGCAAGAGTCTTCTGCGCGAAGGCAGATTATCTTAATTTTAGGTCCCAGCCACCGTATAACCGCTTTGCATGACCTAGACTTCTGAGCCTGTTCCCCTCAGTCGGCACAATTATACTTCTTCGAACAAGACCAGCATCTTAGAATTGTTATGAAGATTAAATGAGTTAATTTCTGATGGCACTTTGTAAACTCAAGTGCTCTATAAAAGGTGTGATCTGGTATTATTAACTTCCTGGCTGTTTGACAAATACCCTTCACACCTCACTTCATATTCAAAGAGAGATGTAAACCTCAGGTAGATCAGGTGCACACAAACCTCTGGTGGTGCAACTCAAACCAACTGTTACTCATAAGAGCTGCTACACCACAACTGCAGGAATTGTATGTACATGCTTTGTCTTCTTGGCAAGCTATAAATCTTAGTGAGGGCGCCAAACCTTATGTATAGTAACTAACAAAGTGCCTGGTACATGGCAGACACTAAATAAACATTAGCCTCCCATCTTATCTTCTTTTACCTGCAGCTAATGCCAGATACAATAGATATTTAATTAAAGAATACATGTTAATAAAATTTAAAATAAATTAAGGAAATAATCTTTTTAAATACCCGGAAAAGCTCTTGTGTTAGATACCCAAATGGGTCCTTCACCTCCTTCGGATCTTTGCTCTAATGTTGTCTTCTTAATGAAGCCTTCCGTGTACGCACTACTCGAAATCTGCAAATCCTTCCAACATTTCCTATACCTCTTTTCGTTGTTTTTCTGCATGTACTTACTGCCCTCCGATATATATTCTACTACTTTGTTTGCTGTCTAATCTTCCCCAAAGAAAAGGGAAGCTTCATGAAGGCAAGGATTTTTCTTTTCTGTTTTGTTCGTTCTACCCTCTGTGTCTAGAGTAGTTCCTGACATACAATATGTGCTAAATAAATATTTGTTAAATGAATTAATTGAATGAACATTCTTCCATTCCTAACTTTGGAAGGTGATGTCAACCAGGCAACCTCAACCTCTCCAAATAGCACTTGAAACCTCAATCAAGACTATCCAGCCTACTTTTGGCCATGGTATCAAGAGCTTATTAGTGAGACTCAGAATATTGTCAGGTTCCCCTGCTCTGGGGCAGTGATTCCAAAAGTGTAGTCCCCAGATCCCTAGATATCCCCTTCAGGGACGTACACAAGATCAAACTATGTTCATAGTTAATCAAGATGCTGCTTACTTTTTTCACTCTGGTTCTTTGATACTACAGTGGAGTTTTCCAGAGGCTATATGCAGTGTGATAGCAAAACAGATTGAAGGCAGAACCAGATCTTAGAATTCAGCTATTTTCTATTAAGCCAGACATTAAAGAGATTTGCAAAAACGTAAAATAGTGCCACTTCTTCACTAATTTTTTGTTTTAAAATAATTATTTTCATAAACATTTATATTAACTAGTAATAGGTTTATTATGTTTTAAGATGGTTTAATACATATGTTTAAAATTTTCTCAGTCCTCATTTGAAGAGTAAATATGAATAGTCATCAGCTCTCTCAAGTCCTCAATAATTTGCACAACCAAAAAGTTTGAGAACTGTTGCATGGCACAGCTGCCAAGACGTCTCCACGTGGGTCTGTCCAGGGGCAGAAAACCAAGCTAAACATGAATCATACTGACGTCATCGTCTTCTCCTCTATACTAGCTTTTCCTCCTGATTTCCTTTGTAAGGAACGACATTGACAGCCGCTCACCTTCCTCAGCCCCAATACCCACATCCCTTAAGCATCCTGAAATGTATCCACTTTCTTCACGTCTATCATCCCTGTTAATGTCAGGTCACCACCTCAATTTCTTGCTGGATCACCTGCCCTGTTAGCTGCCCAGCCGGCCTTCCTGCCTTCATTCTTCTCTCCCCTCGGGCTCTTCTCTCCCCTGCAGCCAAAGTGGTGCTGCTAAAGTGCAAACCTAGTCCAGTCATCCACCTTCTTTATGTTGCTTACTGCCCTTCCAAGTAGTTATTATTTTATCGTAAGCCCTGCTTATCCCTCCAACCTCATCTCTTGCTGTCTCATGCCTTGCACTCTGTGTTCTGGCCAGATCAAACTCCTGTCGTGTTTTCAGTGAGCCGTGTTTTCCTGTCTCCAGGACCTCGTCATTCCTCTGCCTGGAGTCCTCTTCTTTCCTCTGTCTCCAGCCCCATCCCCGCACACACACACTTTTGCTTGGGCAGCTCCTCCTCCTCCTCCATGTTCCAGCTTTTGGATCTATTTCTCTGGAATGATTTCTCAGTCCTCCCAGGTCAGCATTACATTGTGTTTTGATAGTGTCCTATGCGTCTATTGTGGTATGTACTCTACAGTATTATAATCGCTTGTTCTGCTACCAGAATGTGTGCTTCTTGAAAGCAGAATTGATTAGTGTCCTGTTCACTGTTCTGTCTCCAGCATGCAGTACAATGCCAAGCATAGAGTAGCTGCTCAAAAAATTGTAAATATAAAAACCTCAAATCAACTTCAGAAATTTGGAACAGTGAGGTCTTCTTATGTATTTGTTGCTTATATGGGTTGGAGTGTCTCTTGAATCTCTGTCTTGAACATTAGGGGAAGAAAAACCTCAGTAACTCTTAATGCACAACCATTACCAGGTATTGCTAGAAAGGAAGCAAGCATTCGTGCACAGGTAAGGCAAGGTAGTATTTTTTGTGCTAAATAGGTGACACAGAAAATAAATGCTCCAGAAATTCAGACAAGAGTAATTGATCACTGAAGCTTAGGGCCACCAGAAAAGGCTTCAGGAAGGAAGCAGGGCTTGAAAAGGGGTACAGTTTAGACAAGTGCAAGAAAGGGGGTACCACTTCAGGCAGAATGAATCTAACATAAACAAAGGCATCAGGACTCTGTGTAAAATGTAACCTTTTAGACGGATAAATCTGGCTAGGTACAGGAAGAATTAGGGAACAGACAGGAGTAAAGACATTGTGGACAAAGAATGTCACCTGCCGTATCAGTAAACAAAGGATGTGGCCACCACCAAGCTGTCAGCTACTGCAGCCGCCCCCAGAGGTGTACCCTGAGGGAGCTCAGGATCGGAAAGAAGAGGATACTGGCACTAGGTAGTTAAGATGCATATCAAAGGAAAGATTTCAATAAGCCCAGACTCCTGCATCTTCCCATGCATAGAAAAAATGCGAAATCCATTAAATTGAGATGTCCATTTCTTTAATTAGCAGTAATCTTTTGATGTTTGACCACCTGTTTTATGTTTTTTTCCAAAAACTCATATATATGCTGGCTCTTTGCTTACCTCTTTGGAGCAGTCCCTCAGAGCTATCTGAGAGACTGTATCCCTGGCTTAAGTCCTCTGTTAAGTCAACCAAATAAAGTGTAATTCTCAACTTTTAGGTTGTGCATTTTGTTTTTAGTCCACAGCATGGAGACCTCATAGGAAATTAGGGGAAGACCTGAATGTGGTGATGATGGGGGTTGGGGACCGGAAATGGAGGGATATATACAAACGACGCAAGGAATAATTGCCCCACGCCCAGTGAAGGATGAGGAGAAGAAAAGGGTGAAAAAAATATCAAGAATTTCTCTACTATTGTAAGCCTCAGTGCTACCAATAAGCAGGCAAACTTATGACAGAAATGGTGAGGAAAATGAGTTACATTTCAGCCATGTTGAATTTTATGTGAAGGTACACCTTGGAGGCAAAATTTTTCAGAACACTTTTAGAGCTGTGCTTCTGAAATTCAGGCCAGATAGCAAGACACCAAAACAGAAGAATCAGGAAGATGACATTCGTGGCCAACAGTCTGGCCCGGGGGATCTGTTTCCCATATGCACTGTTTTGTTTTGTTTTTAACATCTTTATTGGAGTATAATTGCTTTACAATGTCGTGTTAGTTTCTGCTATATAACAAAGTGAATTAGCAATACTTATCGATATGTATACATATATCCCCATATCCCCTCCCTCCTGAGTCTCCCTCCCACCCTCCCTATCCCACCCCTCTAGGTGGTCACAAAGCACCAAGCTGATCTCCCTCTGCTATGTGGCTGCTTCCCACTAGCTATCTATTTTACATTTGGTAGTGTATATATGTCCACGCCACTCTCTCACTTCCTCCCAGTTTACCCTTCCCCCTCCCCGTGTCCTCAAGTCCGTTCTGCACGTCTGCGTCTTTATTTGTATCCTGCCCATAGGTTCTTCAGAACCTTTTTTTTCTTTTAGATTCCATATATATGTGTTAGAATATGGTATTTGTTTTTCTCTTTCTGACTTACTTCACTCTGTATGAGAGACTCTAGGTCCATCCACCTCACACAAATAACTCAATTTTGTTTCTTTTTATGGCTGAGTAATATTCCATTGTATATATGTGCCACATCTTCTTTATCCA
>NC_041224.1:4894317-4895323 GCF_002837175.3 Physeter macrocephalus | reverse complement strand
AACATTGCGGTACATGTCTCTTTTTGAATTATGGTTTTCTCAGGGTATATGCCCAGTAGTGGGATTGCTGGGTCATATGGTAATTCTATTTTTAGTTTTTTAAGGAACCTCCATACTGTTCTCCATAGTGGTTATATCAATTTACATTCCCACCAACAGTGCAAGAGGGTTCCCTTTTCTCTACACCCTCTCCAGCATTTATTGTTTGTAGATTTTTTGATGATGGCCATTCTGACCGGTGTGATTTGCATTTCTCTAATGATTAGTGATGTTGAACGTCCTTTCATGTGTTTGTCGGCAATCTGTATATCTTCTTTGGAGAAATGTCTATTTAGGTCTTCTGCCCATGTTTGGATTGGGTTGTTTGTTTTTTTGATATTGAGCTGCATGATCTGCTTGTATATTTTGGAGATTAATCCTTTGACAGTTGTTTCGTTGGCAAATATTTTCTCCCATTCTGAAGATAGTCTTTTCGTCTTGTTTATGGTTTCCTTTGCTGTGCAAAAGCTTTTAAGTTTCATTAGGTCCCATTTGTTTATTTTTGTTTTTATTTCCATTTCTCTAGGAGGTGCGTCAAAAAGGATCTAGCTGTGATTATGTTGAAGAGTGTTCTTCCTATGCTTTCCTCTAAGAGTTTTATAGTGTCTGGCCTTTCATTTAGGACTCTAATCCATTTTGAGTTTATTTTTGTGTATGGTGTTAGGAAGTGTTCTAATTTCATCCTTTTACATGTAGCTGTCCAGTTTTCCCAACACCACTTATTGAAGAAACTGTCTTTTCTCCATTGTATATTCTTGCCTCCTTTATCAAAGATAAGGTGACCATATGTGTTTGGGTTTATCTCTGGGCTTTCTATCCTGTTCCACTGATCTATATTTCTGTTTTTGTGCCAGTACCATACTGTCTGGATTACTGTACCTTTGTAGTATAGTCTGAAGTCAGGGAGTCTGATTCCTCCAGCTCCATTTTTCTTTCTCAAGGTTGCTTTGGCTATTCGGGGTCTTTT
>NC_041224.1:4885785-4894224 GCF_002837175.3 Physeter macrocephalus | reverse complement strand
TTTTATCATAAATGCGGGGGGGGGTTGAATTTTGTCAAAAGCTTTTTCTGCATCTCTTGAGATTATCATATGTTTCTTACCCTTCAATTTGTTAATATGGTGTATCACATTGATTAATTTGAATATACTGAAGAATCCTTGTATTCCTGGGATAAACCCCTCTTGATCATGGTGTATGATCCTTATAATGTGCTGTTGGATTCTGTTTGCTAGTATTTTGTTGAGGATTTTTGCATCTATATTCATCTGTGATATTGGCCTGTAGTTTTCTTTTTTTGTGACATCTGTGTCTGGTTTTGGTATCAGGGTGATGGTGGCCTAGTAGAATGAGTTTGCGAGTGTTCCTCTCTCTGCTATATTTTGGAAGAGTTTGAGAAGGATAGGTGTTAGCTCTTATCTAAATGTTTGATGGAATTCGCCTGTGAAGCCATCTGGTCCTGGGCTTTTGTTTGCTGGAAGATTTTTAATCACAATTTCAATTTCAGTGCTTGTGATTGGTCTGTTTATATTTTCTATTTCTTCCTGGTTCAGTCTCAGAAGGTAGTGCTTTTTTAAGAATTTGTCTATTTCTTCCAGGTTGTCCATTTTATTGGCATATAGTTGCTTGTAATAATCTCTCATGATCCTTTGTATTCCTGCAGTGTCAGTTGTTACTCCTCCTTTTTCATTTGTAATTCTGTTGATTTGAGTCTTCTCCCTTTTTTTCATGATGAGTCTGCCTAATGATTTATCAATTTTGTTTATCTTCTCAAAGAACCAGCTTTTAGTTTTATTGATCTTTGCTATTTTTCCCTTTGTGTCTTTTTCATTTATTTCTGATCTGATCTTTATGATTTCTTTCCTTCTGCTAATTCTGGGGTGTTTTAGTTGTGGTTGTTCTTCTTTCTCTAATTGCTTTAGGTGCAAGGTTAGGTTGTTTATTTGAAATGTTTCCTCATCCCATAGGTTCTGGGTCGTCATGTTTTCATTGTCATTTGTTTCTAGGTATTTTTTTTTATTTCCTCTTTGATTTCTTCAGTGATCTCTTGGTTATTTAGTAGCATATTGTTTAGCCTCCATGTGTTTGTACTTTATAGGGGTTTTTTTTCCCTGTAATTGACATCTAGTCTCATAGCGTTGTGGTCGGAAAAGATACTTCATATGATTTCAATTTTCTTAAATTTACCAAGGCTTGATTTGTGACCCAAGATATGCTCTATCCTGGAGAATGTTCCCAGTTTCAAAGCTGGGGCTTAAAGGTAAATTTATCAGAGGGTATACTTTTACTTCCAGCAAAGACATCTCCTGAAAGTCTGGTGATTTCGAGCAGATCACTCAGTGTGACATCCATTCTCCTAGCCTTCAACACAGGAAAATGCTAGAGCAACTGAAATGAGGGGGGAAATAGAAGCAGCCTGCAGAGAAGAGGACAGAAAGAAAAGGTGGGATTTCCAATTACTTTCTTTGAAACTTGTGAAGCAAGGTGTAATGGGGGGAGAGATATTTGGGGCCAGTTTCATATCCATGTATGAGCCCCAGGCCAGGTGACATGTCACCTCTGGGATGCTTTCTTGCCTGCCCACCCTCCAGTTACCGCATCATTCAGGAGGTGGAGGCAGGATGCACTTCCAAGGGCATCTTCTGGACCCGACACTTCCTGTGGCAGAGAAAGTTCCAGAGAAAGTGGGTGTGTGAAGACATGAAACGACTGACTGTTTTCCCTAAGAAAAGTCCTCTACGGCCCTGTCAGCACCCACACCTCTCTCTGGACTCTTTCTGAGCTGAACTGGGATGCTCCCCTCCCTGCCGGTCTCCTTGAGCAAACTCAGCCTCCTCACTTCACTCTCCCTTCTCACACCACCACTGCTGCTCACAGCTGTCAGAACGAAGCTGGTGAGTGACTGATCAGTGTTGACGGTAAAACTGCCTTCAGAGACAAGAGAGAGCCACTTGTTTACATGGCCCTGTTTAGGCAGACCTCAGTCATGAACTGAATGGAACCAGGCGGAGGCACACTTCAGTGCCGGAGAAAACTCAGCATCCCCAAGCAGGGGGTCCTAGTGAGCAGACCTTCATCATGGGGCCCCAGGGGGCCTGGCCATCCTGCCCAATGCTCAGTGGAAGGAAATTGGGAGATAATAGATGTGTTTTGTTCATTTCTGACAACTTAAGTATTAAAGCTTTGCTTTTAAATAAAAATGCCCTAAGCTATGTTTGAAAGCTGGTTAGGAATCAAGTTTGGGTTGTATTTTTGGTCACATTCAGAACATTATTGGAGTTTCTGAGATGCCTAAAACTGAAATGGAAGGGAGCTCCAAGGAGAGGTTGGGAAGTTGCAATGCTTTTCAACCCTCTAGAAACACACGGAACTTTTAAATTATCAATGCTGGACCTTACCCCTCAAGAGATTCTGATGTCATTGGTTTAGGGTGGGCATATTTTTTTTTTGTTTTGGTGGTTGGGGTAGGGTTGTAATTCTTCAGATAATTCTCACGTGCTACCAGGGATGAGATCCACTGGGGTAGAGAATTCTCTGAGTTCTAGGTCTCATGTGTATTGAGACAGTGTAAAGTGGTGGTGTTGGTGATTCTGGGAGCAATAGCTTCACATGGAACTAGTGTGAGCTCTGCTGGGAGAGCTGTAATCACTTACCAGAATAGATAATACCCATGGAACGCAAAGAAATTTGGGAGTTCTTGGGTGACTAGGAGAGAACCTCACCTAGGGAGGGCTCACGGGCTCTAGGAAATCCCAGGAAGAGGACCTGGGAGGTTTCTCTCTCCTCTTGAACCCTTAAACCACAATATTAACACAGTCACTACATGTTCAATGACTTGTGTACAAATAATGTGAACAATTCTGCTTCATGTGGTGAACTTTTGATCGAATGCAACACAGTAATAAAACCAAGTTACTCTCTGCAGAGCTCTTGGTTAGAGGGCATATGCAAACCCTGTCGTTAGAAAATAGTACCCTAATTGGTAGAGGGAACAAAGAGGTTTCTGGAAAGCTTGTGATGTTCTGTTTCTTGTTCTGGACGTTGGGTACACAGGTGTGTTCAGCTTATAAAAATTAATAGAGATGTACACGTATAAATTGTGTGCTTTTTTCAGTATGTATTTTATACTTCAATACAAAGTATTAAAAAAAAATAAAAAACCGACTAACCACTGCTTCCTTTCATGATGTGTATCAGGGTGGCTAGATAATTCTTATCAACGGGAAAACAAATGTCTGTGTTGAACTCTTCCACTCACAGAGCTTGGGAGGAGGAAAATGGGGGTGGAGTGGGGACGTAGGAAAGACAGAAACTGCAAGGTCTGCCAGTTCTTCAGAGCTGCACCGGGGTGAGCTCCTGAGGAGATGGATTTTCGTTTGGCAAAATGATAGCTGCATCTTTGAATACGCAGAGGTGGACCGCAACCTGAGGGAGTGGAAAGCTAATTGCTCTGTAAATGAAGGGAATCTAATGTAGGGGAGAGCCAAAGGTGAAGGGACCTAGCGAATCAGGGAGTAAGAGGGGATACCTGAGGGAGGGGACTGATTAACCCGCGTGATGACAGGTTGAAGCCTGGGGAAGAGATGAGCAGAAGGAATGGAGTGAACGCTGAGACGCAGTTGTGGGCAAAGGACCTTTACGAAGAGAGGTGTCTAATGTGTAATGTCCAGTTGTTCATGTGGCTGCAGTGAAAACTCCCTCCACTGCTGCAAATCCCCACTAACGCCTGCTACCCTAGCTACACCTGCCCTCTAATGTTACAAAGCACCCACATGGAAGGGTAATGTAACTTACCAACCCAGAGAGAGTGGGGGTTGATTTGGTTATTTTAACTGGCCTGGTGCAGAACACTGAATTGAATTTTCTTTCAATGATGCTACATGCCTGCAACTTGGTGATTTGGGGCCAGACTCTTAAATTGTAAGATGGAAAAGTGTGACACCCCATAAAAAATGACCTGGGCCCCTAAGGAGATAACTAATTCTGACACATAGATTATAGTTGCTATTTTTACCTTCAAGTATAAAAGATCAGTGTCTCACTGGCAGCTGTTATGTGGGACAAGAGCAGTTAAAACTTGAAGTCAAGATGGTAAGCTAGATTTCTTGGGAAAGATAGTTAACATCTGTAAGTTTGTTTCCTTATCTGTAAATGGAGGGAAATAACTCTCCTGTAGACATTATCCAAGATCTAAATAGAAGAATGTATTTGAAGCAAGTCCTTTAGCAAATGGCATGTAGTAAATACTCAATAAATATTACCTTCTTTCACTTCCATAATATTGTATGTAGAACTATTTTGTAACTCATAAAGCCATAAAAACATTGTTGGTAAAATTAGTGGGAACTAAAATTTGTTGATTATTTGAAAAGCATATTACTTTATAAGAGAAAATTTCCAGAAGTGGAAACAGTATTTTTATGCAGTAAATTAAATTAATGGTTTTAGTACAGTGATTTTCAACCAGGATTGATTTTGCTCCCCAGCAGACTTTGGCAATGTCTGGAGGCATTTTTGGTTGTCATAAGTGGGAGAGGTGCTACTGGTATCTAGTGAGTGGAGGCCAGGGATGCTGCTAAACATCCTTCAATGCACAGGACAGTGTCCTACAGCAAAGAAATATCCAGCTCAAAATGTGGATGACACCACTGTTGAGAAACCCTGTTTTTGTGGTAAGGCAAGTGAGTCTGGTTAGTCTTGGTTTCAACTTTGTTGATGCCCACATACATGTTAGCATTCCTTAACCTTAAAATTTTCCTTCCTTAGCCTGTGAACTCTCATAATGAATGGGAAAAATTCCTTTCTAAATTGACCCCTATGATTATGTATTTAGACACATAAATTATGCACCTGTAATATCAATGCAAATCTTGTGTTCTGCCCAGAAAAGCCTAGAAAACACTGCCACTAGACATTCTTCTTTATGACCCACTAAAAGATATATTTTATTTTGTAAAGTGTCACCTTTTTGTAGACCTGAACAGTGCTGCCTATCTCAAACAATACTTAGTAAACCAAATTCCACCATCCTCCACTCATTTCATGATTCAACAATGAGGATGGAGCTCTTCCTGGTAGAGAAGGTGATCGCTGCAGAGTAAGAGCTGTCCATACCAATTCAAATCTTCATTTTAGAGATCAGAATGAGAGGACTCTAAGGTAGAAAAAAATTGTTCAGAAACATTTCTATTACAGAACAATTGTGTCAGAAATGTTCTTCCTGGCTATGAATATAACAGAGGGTGTAGCCATTAGGACTGCTCCGTTTAGCTTCTTCACCTCCCATTGTCCAGGCTGATAGGGACAGAGTAAAGGGACAAAGTAGGTGATTAAATAGTGTTAATCCCACTAGCGAATCATAAGTAGAGAGAGAAGCATGCGAGACCCTGTATAATGATCAGTCAAGAAAGCAGGCTTGCTTGGCAACAAAACCATGTGGTAGAAGCAGGAGACATGCCCCAAAACAATAAAACAATGGTGGAATGAGACCTACATCTAGCCCATTGAAGTCTGCAAGTTAATGATCCTTGAGAAGGGGCTTTTTTCTACGTGTATTAAGAGCAGAAATATAGGGGAAAGGTGACATTATACTGAAACCTGGGATTGTTTACCATATTTTAGTATAAGTTACACCTTTTTGCTCATTTCCATAGTGCCATGGCAGTCTTGGTTGAGCCATATAGGGTCGAAAACTCCTCTACCCAACATGTAGGAGGAGCTAATGACTGAAGACTCCAAGAATGAGGAAGAAGGTGGTCTTCTACCCCTCCCCACTTTTCCTTGATTATAAACATGTAGTCCACCCAGCTCTTGGGGCAGCACCCTCTTGCCTGCCCACTTGTATCTCTCACAAGCATCCTATACTATTAAATCCACTTCTTACCTCTCGATCACTTTGCCTCTCGAAGAATTCTTTCTTCGTGAAGACACAAAGAACCTGAGCTTCAGTAAGTCCTGAGACCAGGTGTGCGGTTTCAATCAGAAGACTGTGGTTTGAGTCCCCTCCTAAGCCAGGGATTGCGGGTTCAAGTCCCATATGAGGTGCAACTGGGTCCGAATCCCATCCTAAGAGTGCGGTTTCAAGACCACTACTGCTTCTGCCCTATCACTGGCTCCATGGCAGAGCTTGGCAGTCCAACAGCAAGACCAGAGCTGGGTCGGGGAAAAGGTTCCTAGGAGAGTGGGCTGGAACAAGCAGCACGGAGTTGTCCTGGAGTAATAATGATCCTCTCCTTTACTTTGTATTTTCACAACACATTATTTATTGGATCCTTTTAACAACCCAATGATGTAGGCAAGATAAGTAATTTTATCCCTAGCTTACAGATCAAAGTAACAGACCTATAAAGTTTGAGTGTCTTATTCTAAATCATGCAGCTCTTAAGTGTCTAGATCTTCCAGCTCATACTCTAGACTTCTGTACACAAAAATGTAAAGTTTAACCTTATGGTCCTTTCCTTTCAGTTCTCTTGATTTGATTTGCTTATCCTAGTTGCGAAGGAGAACTGGAGGTACCAGGTTGGCAGAGCAGGGCCTGCAGGGTGCAGAAATGGGGCAGAAATCCTTCACCAGAGCAAATATATGTTAACTCGCTGGTGTTCTCCAAACTAGAAAAGGAGCAGCCTTACAAAAATCTTTGAGAAAATCGTTTGTTTCCTAAAAAGTCATTTTCATATCATAATCAATCATCCTGGAAAGATTTTTTAAAATTAGCCTTTAAATAAAATAATAAATAATTTTGTTCTTGCCTAATTTTACTCCATTACTCTAATTTAAACCATATTACTGTGATTTAATATGTTTCTCTTCAGGATGATTATTTTAAACATTTGAAGATGGCTTGTTCTAAATTAGCAATGTCATGGCCTGAATGCATAGACTTGTTCCCTTCATTAACTCTCTTGGCTGTTTATTCCCCCCTGAAAGGATCTTTAGTTCCCTTAACTTCCTCTTACTCAATATGATTGTTTTCATACAGAACATACAGATCTTTCTTTCTTTCTGAGAATGTGGAGTCACACGTGTTCCAGTTATAGGAAGTCATTTTGATGAGGGGTTTTTGGGTTCATGTGTTCAAAGGTAGTTTTAGTTTTTATTTTTGTTTGTTTTCAGAGGGGTTAAAAGTTTCACAGTGAACTCCTAGTGCTATTTAAAGTTATGAATTTTTTTTATATAGCTACAAAATTATGGGTTGTCTTTATAACTATGAAGAACAAAACCAAGAATGTAGTATTCCCGCAGCAGTGGAGAGGCCGTGAATTAAAAATATGTACTTTCTAACTTCTAGAAACACATCTCAGAGTTATCCTGTTACTCCTTTTTGCTACTGTACTTTGAAGACTCATAGCTTCAAAGATATAGCAAAAGTCTGAGTAAATAGATATGATTCACTCACTACATCCATAATGAGAGAGGCTTCAGCTGGGGAAAAACCAGAACTATTCTGTTCTAGTATCATCTACTTTGTCCATGAAAAATGTGTTGCCTGCCATATCAGTAAACAAAGGGTATTGCAGCCATCACATTACAGCCAATGACAGTGCGCCCCGAGGGAGCTCAGAATGGAAACAGAAAGCCTGCCATCCAGCGGTCAACTGCTGCACAGTACCTCCGCCCCCCCCCGCCCCACCCCCACCCCCGGCCAATGGTGCATCCTGAGAGACTCAGCATGAGAAAGCACAGGACAATTGTGCACATCAAAGGAATGATTTCAGTGAGCCCAGACTCTTGCATCTTCCCATACATAGAAAATTGCTAAATTTTAATTTGAGATGTCTCATTGTCTTTAATTAATGGTCATCTTTTGAAGTTCCAACTACCTGGTCTTTGTTGCAAAACCTCCTGTATATCCTGGCTCTTCCCTTACCTCTTCAGAGTGGTCCCTTGGGGCTATCGGAGAGTCCTGTCTCCCAGGCTTGAAGTCCTCAGAATATCCATCAAATAAAACAACTCTCAACTTTTAGGTTGTGCTTTTATTTTTCCAGTCAACAGCTTCTAGGAGAAAACAGGGAGACAGTTATTTTAAGAGTCACTATGAACTTAGAAAAATTCAGCACAGATCAAGAGGGACAAGAATGTCACCGGATGAAACTGATTTGCTTAAGTTCATCAGCTCTTTAGCATTTTAATCCTTGTCTATCTTTGAAATATACACTCATTTTCTTATAACTGAATGTTTCTTTTCTCATCTTCAATCCATATTTTAAGACAGCAAAAATTTTATTGTTGTTGGCAGATGCGGCTTCAGTGAACAGTAAGTTTCTTGGGACCACATAAACCAAACCAAGGGCTTCCCTGGTGGTGCAGTGGTTGAGGGTCCGCCTGCCGATGCAGGGGACGCGGGTTCATGGCCCGGTCCGGGAAGATCCCACATGCCGCGGAGCAGCTGGGCCCGTGAGCCATGGCTGCTGAGCCTGCGCGTCCGGAGCCTGTGCTCTGCAACGGGAGAGGCCACGGCAGTG
>NC_041224.1:4850138-4885739 GCF_002837175.3 Physeter macrocephalus | reverse complement strand
GCAACGGGAGAGGCCACGGCAGTGAGAGGCCCGCGTACCGCAAAAAAAAAACCAAACCAAGAATCAATCAATCTCTCTCTCCTCTTTCTCTCTCTCTCTCTCTTTTTCTCTCCCTCTTACACACACACACACACACACACACACACACACACACACACATTTTTATTGTGAAATATTACCTACATCTAAAATGTACATGTATAGTTTAACAAATAGTTAAAAACCATATGCCGGTGCAACCATCACGCAGGAAAACAGAAATGTTCTAACACAGCAGCAACCCACCTGTGTAGTCTTTCCTATCCCCAACCCCCTCCTTTCCATAAGAGGACACCATTTATCCAGACTTTTATGCTAATCATCTCCTGCTTTCCGTTATATTGTTATCGTACATGCATGCATCCATAAATAATGTTTAGTTTTGCTTGTTTTTAAATTTCTTAAGTGGGATGATATATTTTGTCTTGCTCTTTTCTTAATTTTTAAAATAAGATGCACCTATATTGTGTGCAGCTGTAATTCATCCAATTTCATTGCTATGAATATTTTACGTTATAAAAATCCCACAATTTCTTAATCCTTTCTCCCAGTGATGACCATTTGGATTGTTTCCAGTTTGGGGTAATTTTATCAACACTGTTGTGAACATTCTTGAATATGTATCCAGGGTATAGCTAGGAGTGAAATTTCTGAGTCATACCTGGTAGGCATATCCTGACCCTAACCATATAGCATTAAACCATCTCCCAAATAGTTGTACCGGTTTAAACACTGCTTCATTCTACATGTGAGTTCTTGTAGGTCCACAGCCTTGCCAACTCTTGGTATTGTGAGACTAAAAAATTTTCAGTCATGTAGCAACTTACATGTTGCAGCCAGGAGGTTCAAGGAAAAACAAAGTTGGAAGGGAGGGGTACCATTCTTGCAACTTTTCTGGAAATTCAAAGTTTTTATCAAAAAGCTCTCTATGCTCAATCCCAGCTCACACGTTCAACAAGTGGAGCTCCATATACCACATGTCTAGATACTTAAAAGGGATAAGTCCATTTTTAGGGCTTTCTGTCCTTTTCTCATGGTAGAAGTTCTCTAAATGTTCTGAATACCAGTTCTTGGTCAGTTGTATAGTTTTTAAAAAGTCTTCTCCCACACTGTGGCTTGTGTTTTCACTTCTTTTTTTAAAAATGAAATTCTTAATTTCAATGTAATTGAACTTATAAATATTTTCCTTTAGGTGCTTTGTTGTTATTGCTCATGTTTAAGAAATTCTTCCCTAGATAAATAACAAGGTTCTACTGTATAGCACAGGGAACTATATTTGATATCTCGTGCCGCCAGCCGCGGCGGGTCCTCAAAGTGCAGCAACAATCGACGAGAGCGGGTAGGGAACGGAAAGCACCAAGGTATGGGATCAGAAGGGCACAAACAACTGATGGTTGCAAGGCAAGTTTAATAACAAAGCATAGTCATATATATACCCCTAAAGCAGGGACTTTGCACAGTCATTGTGCCCTAAAAGAAACGAATGCCACTGTCTCGAGGGCTCGGTCTCAGCGCCCGGGGCGCGGAGCGGGTTTATTGCTTGTTCCACAAAGGCACCAACTTCCCCTCCAGGGTTGCTTTTCCTAGCTTTAGGGAACAACCAGGGACTCTCAGTATCTGAGCAGGTCCCTGGAGCGATCTGGCCAAAGGCCATCTCCTTTTTTACGTTCATACCATAAAGTCCAGGATGCATACCAAGGAGAGTACAATCGGGCCCTGAGGCTTAGGAGGGTCTTAGTGGCGCATTCCTCAGAGGGCAATGCTCGCCACAATCTTGTAATAACCTATAATGGAAAATAATCTGAAAAAGAGTATCTATATATCTATATATAGCCCTTTGCTGTACACCAAAAACAAACACAACATTATAAATCAACTATATGTCATTTAAAAAATTTAAAATTTAACAATAACAACAAAAAAGTTCTTCCCTTTCCTGAGGCAGTGAAGACAGTCTCCTTTACTGTCTTCTAAAACTATAGTTTTACCTTTCCCATTTTGGTCTTAATCAGATTGAGTTCAATTTTAGTATATGATGTGAGGTTAGAGATTCAGCTTCATTTCATTCTATTCCATATGGATATCCAATTACCTCAGCACTTTTATTGAAAGAACTTTCCTTTCCTTCTATTCTGCCTACCACTTTCATACAGCAAGGTCCACATATGCGTGGGACTGTCCACGAGCTCTCTATTTTGATCCAATTACTATTCATCGATTGCTGCACTAAATAGCAGGCTTCTTAACTAGTAGAGCTTTGGAAATGGTCCTGATATCTAGCAGAGAAAATCCTGACACCTTACACTTCTACTGCAAGAATACTTTGGCTACTTTTGGCCTTTTAAAATTTCATATACATTTTAAGTTTAGGCTTTTTTCTTTTTTGTATAAATTTTGGAATCAACTTGTCAAGTTTCACCGACGCACACACACAAGAACCTGTTGGAAGTTTTCATGAGATTTCACTGAAAAAAATAATTATTGAGATTGTTTTGAGTCTACAAATCAATTTGTGAACATTAAAATTTTTGCATTATTGAGTCTTTTAATCCATGAACATGGTATTTCTCTTCATTCATTTAAATCTATAAATGTCTCTTAAATTTTTCATTTCTTCCTCTAAAGGTTTTGTATATCCTTAGTGAGATTTATTCCTAGATAATTGACTTTGTTTGATGCTATTGTAAATCATGATTTTAAGAATTTACTGCTGTATGGAAATACAATTGGAGTTTGTGTGTTGATTTTAAATAGAGCTACCTTGCTAAACTCTCTTATTAACTCTAATATTTTATTTGCTTATTATATTGTTTTATCTACAAACACAACCATGTCATATGTGAATTATGCCAATTTTATTTCTTCCTTTCCAACCATCAGACTTTTGTGCCTTTCTCTTGCTTTATTGCTCTGCCTAGGAGCACTACTAAAATGCTGAATTGAAGAGGTGATAATGAACATTCTTGTCTTTTCTTGAACTCAAGAGAAACTTTCAGTGACTCACCATTATATCTGAAGCATATGGAAAGTTTTTGGGTAGTCTACAAATAATTTTCCTTCTATTCCACAATTGCTGGGAGTTTTGAATCATAAATGGAAATGAATTTTATCAAATACATTTTTCTGGATCTGTTGAGGTTATTATAGGATTTCTTTCATTTGTCAATTAATTACATTTATTGATTTTCTAATGTTAAATATTTCCCTTTCATATAAACCCTCCTTGGTAATGATGGATTATCCTTTTTACATATTACTCAATTTGATTTGCATGCGACTTTGCTTTCCTGTATTACCAATGTCAGGCTTTAGTATCAAAGTTATGCTACTCTCACAAAAATAAGTCTTCCCTTTTCTTATTCCTATTATCTGGAAGATTTTGTGCAAGATTGGTGTTATTCCTTCCTTTAACTCTTGGTAGTCCTTGCCAGTGAAATCACAGAGGCCTAGAGTATTGTGTTTTGTAGCTATTTGACTGATATGATTTCTTACATTTTTTAAATTGTTTATTTGATGATTATTAAAGTTTTCTCTTCCTTTTTGAGTTTGCTTTAAGGTTTGTTTGTTTGTTTGTTTTAGGAATTTGTCCACTGTTTTCCTATTTTTTGGCATGATGTATATTTTGTTTTGTTTTGTAGTATCTTTTAATCTATTTCATTTCTGTAACATCTGGGAGGTGTTTCATTTCCGTTCTTGATCACTGATACCTTTCCTTCTTTTCTTCAGTTGGTGTTCCCAGAAATTTATCAAATTTATATCTTTTTAAAAAGACTCAACTTTGGTCCTTTTAAATCCCCTCTATTCTGTTGATTACCCATTTTATTATTTTTTTATTTCTTTACTTCTCCTTGATTAGATTTATTTCGATGGTCTTTTTCTATTTTCTTTTGATGGAGCCTTATTTCACTGGTTTTCAGCATTCCTTCTTCTCTATTATATTCCTAAGGCAAAGTATTTCCTTGAAGGCTACTTTAGTTGTATCCCATTATATTAATGCCTCACGTGAGTTGTCATGACAGTTTAGAATCCCAAGGAGCCTTATCTACAGATCAAGTCCGCACTCACCTGTCAACTCTATCCCATGGGCTTTCACTGAATATACAGAGGTGGTAATCCAAAGCCTGGGAGCAGGTAAGGAGAGCTGAGAGAAACTTCCGAATGTTTCATTCAGTGCAAGGCATTGCCTGGCAGCTTCCTATGGCTAAGGGATGTCAGAGGGCTGAGACAAATCCCCTACTGAGTGCACTGAATAGGCTCTCCAAAGCCTGAGGGTAGGCTGCAGAGAGACCTCGTGAGGCCCTGACTGGGGTCATAGTTGAAAAGCAAAGAGAATTTCCCATGGACACCAAAAGCTGGCAGCTAGAGAGAGATCTCCCAAGCAGAGAGATATCTCCCATGGTTTAGCAAGCTGGTAACTTGTCTATAAAACATAAAGAGATCTGTAGGGTCCCAAGCTCTGCTAAAGGGAAAATGCTAGTTCTTCCCTCAAAACATTTAAAGCTAGTAATGACCTGAATCTAACAAACCTGCAACAAAGTCCATACTCAGCTCAACTACAGATTAGATGAACTCAGGCCCCTACACCAAAAGCCTGACTGAAGAACTGAAATGCACTTTTCTGGGAATAAATATTATTTAATTTCCTCTCCATTTATCCTTTATATACAATAGCTCATCTAATTGCAAAAATTATGACATATTTAAAGAAGCAAGAAAATATGAGCTAGGGTTGAAAAAAGAAACAGTCAATAAAAGCAAATCCAGAGAAGGCCCAGATGTTGGCCTTCTCAGACAGGGACTTTACAAAACTATAATAAATATGTTAAAGGCGCTAGTGGGTAGAAAATGGACACCGCACAAGTAGATGGGCAAAATCCACAGAGAGCCAGAAGTTGTAAAAAGGAAACAAATAGAAATATTAGAAATAGAAAATATATAACAGGTATGGGAATCATTCAGTGAACTTAGCAGACTGGACACAGCAGAGAAAACAATCATTGAGCTTGTACACAAGTCAGTTAAAATGGTCCAAAACTAAACTAAACAGAGGGAAGGAGGTTAAAAAGAGATGGAATCTGAGTTTTGCCAAACAATAACAATAATAGCCTAACATTGTACATGTAATTAAAGTCCAAGGAGAGGAGAGAGAGTGACACACAGGAAAAATGTGAAGAAATAATGGTTGAGAAATTTCTTCAATTGATTATGATATCAACCCACAGATTCAAGAATCTCAGTGGACTCCAAGTGGGGTAAACACAAAGAAACCTGCTCCTAGACACATCAGAGTCAAACTTTGCTAAAAAACAAAGACAAAGAGCAGATCTTAAGAGCACCCAGATGGGGAAAAATCTTTACTTTCAGGGAAACAATGATAAGAATGATGGCTGAATTCTCTCAGAACCATGAAGACCAGAAGACACTAGAACCACATCTTTAAAGTCCTGAAAGGAGAATTAGGAAAAGGAGCGCTGGCAAGATAGAATATTATGTCCACTGGAAACACCCTTCAGAAATGAAGGCGAGGTACGTAAAGGCATTACAGAGTAACGCTGAGAGAGCTCACTGCCAACAGATGTCACTGCAGAAAACGTTAACAGGTTTTAGGCTGAAGGGAAATGATACCAAGTGGAAGCAAGAATCTTAGGACAAACGAAGAGACCAAAAGCTAAATATGTAGCTTTAGACTCACTCGGCTTAAAAGCTTGGCTTTGAAACCCATGTCATGGTCACCAATACTCTGCCCTAAGGGAAGGGGGGCTTGTCCTCCCAGAGCGTGGGCTCTCCAGCTGCAGTAAAGAGGTGGCCACCATCTCCAGCTCTCCGGTGACATTTGGGAAAGCCTACCCCTACAGATGTTGTTCTTGGGGCTCTTTATCTCTTTCCTCTTGACTATACTCTTTAAAAAAAATCATTTTATATTGAAACAGATCACTCCCTGCCAGAAGTGTGCCAGAAGTTTTACAGTCTAGATAGATACGGAAAGAAAAGAGAAGCTTGGCGGGGCTGGGAGTGGGTAAGTGGAGAAGGGGCGTCGCTCTGACCAGCTTACAGCAGAGCTCATACACAGAAGCCCAATGGCTGAATGCCTCTTTGGTGTTTCTGTCCAAGAGAGTTCCTTGTTCCAGGCAGGCCATTGAGGAGAATCAATGGCTTTTTCCTTATTGCTGTTATCCCTGTTGCTTTAGTGTAGAATTCACAGCACATGGAGCCCCAGAATGTGTCCCTTAGACCACCCCCAGTGACACAATATTTGTCAGTGTACTTGCCTTTCAGTTTTGTAAACAGGCTTTTTTCCCCCTTTCCAGCACTTTTTCCAGTTATTGGCCTTTTGTGTATCTTCTCGGATATTTTAATGAGAAAGTTAGAGAGGTCACATCAGGTAAGTCTAGCCTGTTTTTTGACAACTTTTTATTACTTAAATTTTCATATATACAGGAAAGTTGAAAGAATTTTACAGGGAATGTCCATACACCTTCCACCTAGATTCAATAACTAAAGTATTGATTTTGCTTATTAATGATAAATTTTCATTTTGAGACACACAAAAAATAGAGTTTAATTTAAGCAGATTATTATGCACATTCTCAGGATGTATGAGCATTAAATATGCTTTATAATGTTAATAATAAAAATATTTAACCAGAGAAATAAAAACTGGAGTATAAATAATTTTTCTATAAATGATACGTCAGCATTACATTAATAAATGGAGAATTAAAGTAATCATTTTAACAGCTAATGTTTTAAAAATTTTTGTGAGAGTCACTGGAATAGTTTTTTACAACTATCCACCTCATTCTATGGATTAAAATTGGTTGAATGAAGGGAAAGTAGAAATAAGTGACCTTGATGTCAATTTGGGCCTATGTTGTCCCAAGTAAAAATTTACCTACACTATGAATCAATTTAGAATTCAAGAAATCTCCTTTTATAGCTAATTTTTTAAGAGGTTATTATATAGTCATATAGTTTCTCACCAGATTATGGGAACAAGAATGAGAAGACTCTTCTCAGCTTTGTGATTCATCACCTTCCAACACTTTCATGATTTGGGAGAAAACAGCAGCAGTAACTGGGTTGACTTCTTGAGAAGCTAAAGGATGGCCTCAAAGTCCTTTAAAAGGAGTACTGGGCTTCCCTGGTGGCGCAGTGGTTGAGAGTCCGCCTGCCGATGCAGGGGACGCGGGTTCGTGCCCCGGTCCGGGAGGATCCCACATGCCGCGGAGCGGCTGGGCCCGTGAGCCATGGCCACTGGGCCTGCGCGTCCGGAGCCTGTGCTCCGCAACGGGAGAGGCCACGGCAGTGAGAGGCCTGTGTGATCTCCTATAAAGACTATGTTTTATAACAAAACTTTGTTGTGATATTCTTCCACTTTACATTTTTCTCCTTGTAATATAGCATTTTAAACATCCCAGCCACGGGACCATAAAGCAGTCTTAGCTCTTACATAACAATTCCCTGCATATTATTATTATTTTTTAAATTGCATTTCTCTGGCACTCATTACAAAGAAGTTTTCCTACAGCTCAAAACCAAAGTCTTGGACAGAGCCCATGTTTGTTTCAACTTGAATCACCACCCACCTGGGCCTGACTCAGGCTGGCAGTCCAAAGGGAAAATACTGCCTCAGTGTATTATAACCTCTGGATCTGTTCCCCTGCTCAGGAGCGCAGAAACGGATTAACTGCGGGAGGTGACAGGGCAAATCTGACTGGAGGTGAATTCCGGGAGGCAGCAGGGTTGAGGGCAGCCCAGCCATTTGGCAAAGAGTAAAGCAGAAATGACTTCTGAGAGGAACAGCTTGAGAAAGAACAAAGTTGCTCATGATTCCTAAGCCAGAGTTTGCTGAAGCGTTTTTTAGCTAGAAATGCTTTCAAGACAAGACTTTTTCTTCTGGGGAAGCTTAAGACCTGAAAACCAGCCATCTTTGGTTAATACAAAACTTCACAATGTATAAAATTTTAAAACAAAGACTTGTGTTCAAGAATTCACATAAAAAGCAATTAGAATTGATCTGTTCTTTGCTTCTAGAGGTCCTTTCCAACTCTAGACTTTTATTTATTCTAAAAATAGAATCCTTCTTCAAGTTGACTTTCAGGAAAAGGAAGGGTAGTTTTATTAGATAATTATTGTTCTTTCCTTTTCCCCATCGACCAGATTTTGCCAGGTGAGTAAACAGTGTCAGTCGGCTGAGTCTTTCCAGCTTTAAATATCTTTAGTTCTCTAAGCCTCCAGGATATTGCTTATCAAGGACAGGCATTAATTACTCTCTACCAAAGGGTCTAGCAATGTGGTTGGTCTCCTGAAAAGCTGGTGAGGAGGAGGTGTTATATGTCTTATTTGGGGTTAGTCAAGAGCCCAGAAGCCTGGGAGGCCATACTGGCTGCTCTTGGAGATTTTATGGATGTGACTGGAGAAATACGATAGTGTTTCCAGCTGCTCCATTTAGTGGCCAGATAGAATGGGACAAGTTACTTCATCTCTAAGGCCCATTTCCTCACCTGTAAAGTGGGGCTATTGGTAACACCTACATCACTGCACTGTTTTTTGGATTAAACGATATAGAAAGAGCACAAAGTAAATGTTAAACGTATGTTAGTCATAACTATCAGACATCTGTGTGTGTGTTTGACTCATGTAGCTGCACCAAGACCAAATTTTATTTGTGCCAGTAGGACTGCTTTGTCAGCTTTAGTCAGATATATCATGTTTTTAAACTTCTTTCATGATTGTGAAAAGATCACCGAGAGGAAGCAGAGAGCTGACAGCTGAGGGAGAGGGAGAGCTGGAATTCCTGGAATGTTTGTTCCCACCTCCTTTCCAGCTCTCATCACCAGTGAAAGCTACTTCTTTGGACCAAGACAAAGCACTCTTGGGAGCCTCTATGGAGCAGGTTTTGTGTGTGTTTCTTTTTAAAGTTCTTCAACAAATACACTAAGCTCTGCTTTGGGGGTACATCATGGATCCACAAAGAAACACCAGTAGAAAGAAACATTGTGGATGTAAAAAACATCGTTGAGACTTCACTAATGCTTGGATAGTTTTGCTGCTTATATTTATGAAGAGACCCTTGAAATTACCCAGAAAAGTGACCCAAATAGTCACAATGTGACAGTGCTTTTAATTTCACTAGTGTTCATATGGCTCCAGTTTAGTTTCAGATAAATTCACAATAAATGAAATTACAAAATGCAGCTTGTCTCCCCAAGGGATGGTTTTATTGCTTTTGCATCCATTTTGCTAAGTATATTTTCAAAGTAGAGGCCTGTATACCTAGTGATAGTAAATAAACTCATTGGATATTAGGAAATAGGCATCACTGAAAGATATTCAGATTCTTGGAAATTTTAGATTTTTCTTTCATATCTTCTATTTTCTAAAAAAAAAATGTAATTAGTTTTTTTGCTTCTATTGCCAGAGAAGCACGGGAGAACTCTATTTCCTTCCCATTTGAAAGTTGTAATATCACAATCTCGATGCTGACTCCTGTTCAGACATTCTGAGCCACAGGGGAACCTGCCCACATTCAAATTCACAATGTGGGTGCTGACATCATAGGGAATTATCTTATTGTTCCATTTCCAATAACAGAGAAAAAAGTCAGAAATTCAATATGACTCTACTAAATAGTAACAACATCTCTCAGCATTAATAACACATTATATTCTGGTATCACCCAAGGTGCTGAAAGAAAAGATTTTTTTCCTAGCTTACATAAATTCTTGATTTTCATCTTCTGAGATGTTGCAATGCATGCAGATGTCTCATAATATTATAGGTATCTTAATTTTATACACAGTGACATGAAACTGAAAGGATCTGGTCCAACCACAGTTGTGAATGTATTTCCATATAAACCCCCAATCTAATGTTAGACTAATTTCTGCCATAATGTAGACACTTCAGGGAAATGATAAAACCAGGGACACGTGACTTTGAAAGTCTAATTGGTGAAAGAGCATTAGTTTCTTTTTTTTTTTTTGTGGTGTGTGGGCCTCCCTCTGTTGCGGCCTCTCCCGTTGCGGAGCACAGGCTCCGGACGCGCAGGCTCAGCGGCCATGGCTCACGGGCCCAGCCGCTCCGCGGCATGTGGGATCCTCCCAGACCGGGGCGCGAACCCGGTTCCCCTGCATCGGCAGGCGGACGTGCAACCACTGCGCCACCAGGGAAGCCCCAGAGCATTAGTTTCTTAAAACTGGAAATGCTCCAATTTATTTTAGTCATATTTTACCTGGAGCTATTTATAACATTAACACATTTCCTAATCATGCTCTACAACAAGAAGTCATTGACTTACAATATTCATGGAATAGTGAATCTTTTACAATGAAGGGGCCAAAGTTACAGTGGCTTGTCAATTGAGGATGTTAACATCAAGTAAAACCCAACATCATTTCATCTCAAACATAACTTGTTCCAAAACAAAACTCTTATCCCTTCCTGCCAACACAAATCCGTTTCTCTAGTGTCATCCCGCTTAGTAAATGGCACCCCCATTCACCCAAAATATTTGCTCAAGCCAAAGGCTTGGGAGTTATTCCTAACTCCTTTATTTCTCTCATACTCAAAATCCAATTTAGCAGAAAATTCCTTTGGCTCTACCTTCTCCAATTATCCCAGGTCCAATCACTTCTTACCACCTTGATCTCCAACACCCTGGTCTAAGCCGCCATAGTTTCTAGCCTGACCTGTAGCAACAGCTTCCTAACTAGCCCCTGCTTCCACTCTCACCCCCGATAATTAGTCTATTCTCCACACAACTGCCAGGGTAATCCTCTGAAAATATTAATTAGATTATTTCACTCCTCTTTGCTCACAATCCTCTATGGTTTCCATCACGTTAGAATAAACCCATATTCCTTCCATGGCTTACAGGGCTCTAAATGGTCTGGCTCTTGTCTTCCCAAGTGAATGCTATTTTCATTCTTCCTCCCACTCTGCTCCACCCCAGCTAACCTCCGTCCCACTCCTCACCAGAACCTGGCCCGTGTGGTCCATCTACCTGGATGGAAGCTTGGGATGTTCTTTTGGTTCACTGTCTCTCTTCATTCAGATCCCTCCCCACATGACCTTGTCAAAGAGGAGAGAACACTCACCTAAAATAGCATCTTATATCACTCTCTAACCTAGTGGTCCTCAGCTCTGGCTGTGCATTAGAACTTCCTGAGCAACTTAAAAATTGTGATGCCCAAGCTGCACTTCCAAGTAACTGAAATAGAATCTCTGCAGGTGGGACTAAGGCTTCAGCAATTTTTAAAGTGCTCAGTTGTTTCCAGTGTTGAGCCAAGGTTGAGCCCCACCGCTTCAACTCCTGACCCTGCTTCATTTTTCTTCATAGCACTTATTACTACTGATATAGCATTATTATATGTATTTGTTTTCTAGAATTTGCTCTATGTGTTTAGAGACTTTCTGTGTTTTGCTCACTGCTAATTCCTTAAGACCTAGAACACTTTGCAAATTATAGGGATTCTTAATTAATTTCTTAAGAGGAAGAACATTCCTTCCCAACAAAACAGAAAAAAAAAGATAATTTCAGTAAGAAGAGATGGTCCTTTCAAAGAAAGAAAAATTGACTTTACACTGATTTATTTTTTAACTTTGAATTTAAAAAAATTGTATTGATATATTACATTGTGTGTTGTGTGATTACTTTTCATTAGATATGGGATTTTTAGTGTTGTTTCTTGTAGCTATCTTTTTTTCTTCCAGTTTTATTGAGATATATTGGATATACAGCACTGTATGAGTTCACGGTGTACAGCATGATGATCTGACTTACATACATCATGAGATGATTACCACAATAAGTTTAGTGACCATCCATCATCTCATGTAGATACAAAATAAAAGAAGTAGAAAAACATTATTTTTCCTTGCGGTAAAAACTCTTAGGATTTGCTCACTTAACAACTTTTATATGTAACATACAGCAGTGTTAATTGTAGTTATCCCGTTGTACCTCACGTCCCTAGTACCTATTTATCTTATAACTGGAAGTTTGTACCTTTTGATGCCTTCATCCAATTCCTCCCCCCACCCAGCACCCCTTTCCTGCCTTTGGTAACCACAGATCTGATCTCTTTTTCTATGCTATGGTATGGTAGTCAATTGTTCGAGTCTACCAATTTGTTTAATTTGTCCCTTGTTAATGAATATCTATATTATATTGTTTCCAGGCTCCAGGCTTTCACTATTATAAAGAATGTTGCATTTCTCATATAATCCTCAAACTCTATGAGAGGGGAACAATTTAATCCCATTTTACAGATGAAGACTAGAGAGAGGGGTAGGGAAAGGAAGTAATTTGCATAATCTCATGCATGTAGTAAGTGGAAAAGTTACGATTCTAATCCAGAGCCTGCATTCTTTACTACCTTCCATTGTCTTCTTGCCAACAAGGGGAACTGTATTAGTATTTATCTACCACATTAAGTAAGGTGTTGGAGGCATGCTGCAGAGTGTACAGACCGGGGCTTCAGGAGTGTTTGTAATATGTCATTTCCTTAGCTTAGGTCATGGATTCACACATATCTATTTTTGTGGTTTGTTTTTGAAACATAAAGCATTTGTTTATTTTTGTGTTTCTTAATTTACATCAATGTCACATATGAACTTTCATATGTATCATCTATTACACAATTAAAACTGTTAAAAATCCCAGTACTGGTAAAAAGATGTGTGGGTAAAATCTAAGGACAAGCTCTTCAGATTGCTTTAAAATTTCTGACCTATTCCTACATGGCTGGGGAAAGGAGAGATTGGAATGGTGATTTAGGAACCCATGGAGAGCAAATCTCAAATCTGGTCACATAGTGACCACCATGGCAATTATTCATCTGGCATCCCTTTTCTAGGAACTTTTCTTTTCCCAGTATTCATGGTTATGGTGGGAGACATAATGATCCTACTTTCTGGATACAGTTGATTGGACCAAGAGAGGACCCTTGGGACAAGGTATTGTTTCTCTGGTAATTCATTTCCTGGCCTGAGTCAGCTGGTCTATAAGCAGGCACATGACTCAGGCTAAGCCAATCAGTGTCCTTTACCTAGAATTTTAGAACCAGAACTGGGAAACTATTAAGATTCAAACTCAAATCGGTTAGACTTTTTTTTTTTTTTTTTAATTTTTTGGCTGTGTTGAGTCTTCGTTGTTGCTTGCAGGCTTTCTCTAGTTGTGGCGAGCGGGGGCTACTCTTCGTTGTGGTGCGTGGGCTTCTCATTGCCATGGCTTCTCTTGTTGCGGAGCTCGGGCTCTAGGTGCGTGGGCTTCAGTAGTTGTGGTGCACGGCTCAGTAGTTGTGGCTCACGGGCTTAGTTGCTCTGTGGCATGTGGGATCTTCCCAGACCAGGGATCGAACCCATGTCCCCTGCATTGGCAGGTGGATTCTTAACCACTGCGCCACCAGGGAAGCCCCTCTGCTAGTAGAGTTTTGGAGAAAAATTCATTTGCATTCAAAAAGAAGGAATACAAGGCAGACAAAAAAACAGCAAAAACAAACGACAAGCTACAGGGAGTCTTGATGGCATTCAAGGCTTGATTCCAGATGTTCCTGAGGCCCAGCTACACCCAACACCTTCCAGAGCTAAGTTGTTTTGTAAGAGTCCCACAGTATCCATTTAATAAATTACTTTTTTCTAAAGTACTTTAAAAAAAAAGTTTATTTTTTACCTGAGAGAGTTCTAATTTCCTTAGGTCAGTTAATCAGCAGGTGGTGCTGCAAATGTATAAGAAGACAGCTATCAGGACAGTAGGACTTTCTGTGCTAGCCACTGAGAGTTTAATTGGCTATAGACCCACAACAAGTATTTACACTGAACAGCCACAAGAAAATACAGTTAGCAAACAAAGAAATATACCCTATTGGTCATGACAAAAAACCAGACAAAAGTAAAATCACCAGAGTTGCAGAACTTCCTTTGCCAAAAAAAAAAAAATTTCTAAAAACTAAAAAACAATTGAGAGGCAAAGTAGGAATAATGGATCCCAGTCAACAGAAATAAACCATTTAAATTCTTCTGTGTAAATGCATCAGTTTTGTGTAAAATAAAGGAGGTGGACCAGATAACTGCCTACCTCCTTACTACCTCTAAAATTCTTTAGCTCTGATGTTAAAAACATTAATAGCAATTTACAACTTTTGTAAAGTCCTGAAAATATGACAAAAATTTTTTCATATTGAACATCACTGTCAAAAATGGAGGTCTTAGCTGACTTAATACCAATGATAAGATCAGACCAAGTGGTTCAGAATATGCTTTATTGGCTAGTTAACAAGTTTGGGTGACTTGTGAAGTATCAGATATAGCCCATGCTCTGTAGATGCTAAAAATATATAGAAATGTTGTGTAAAGGTCCAAGAAAGCAAAATCCAATCCCTATCATTTTATTTCTCCATGGCTTTTAAATTAAAATCACTACTCAAGATCGAGCTCATATTTATTTTCATTTTAAAGTCTAGTTTATTTTTCCTTTCACACCAGTGATTCACTTTATCAAGAATATTTTCTTTATTGTGACTTAGTACTATATATATATATATATATATAATTAGAGTAACTATTACAGAATATTTTTGACAAGTATGGAAAAATAGCAGTTAATGTTTTCCATCTGTTTGCTGCATGCTATGTCACCAAAAGAACCACTGATCCTACAGAATCAGGAAACGCCTATGGAAGTACATGACAGAAATATAAATGTCTAATGAATTAATTTTGATCACTTACTTACACATTTTTGTAAATGTTACCATATGTTGTTTAAATTACCCATTATCAAAATTAGTGCACAAATGTTGTCTCTTCCAGAGCTTCACTCTGGGAAGTTTTAAAAATTGTAATTATTTAAATTTATTTGTGTAAAATGTATTGTCATTTACTTCTAGATATCTAATTTCTAAAATTAAAGTTCAAGCTCTGAAATCTTCCTTATAAGAGCTTTAGTGGTGCTGTCGCAAGTCTTTTGTTTGGTAGACTTAAGTTCTCCGAAAAGTAAAAACCAAGAACTATATCTAATGACCTCAAATTCAAACTACAACTTGCAGAAAGGGAATGCAGAATGTGTCACAATTTCAATCTGCAGGCTTGGAAAGCATTGCAGATTGTCTGTGTTCTAGGAAGTCACCATAGATTGGTTCCATGTTGGGACCCGTCTGTCCCCATCCCACCCCATCCTTCTGAGGAATTGTGCTGGAGGAAGAGACCTCAGTGAGACCAACACAGAGAGGTCTAAGAAACTCTTTCTAGATGAGTCTATTTCACCAACCTGGCACAAAAATGGAGGTCAGAAAGCCTTCCCATAACCCAAACAAGTGTTCTAAATATTATAAATATTGGCATAGTAATTTGTTGTTTGTTGAACAACGATTGAGCAGTTATAAAGCCAGCATGATCCTAAACTCCTTGGAGGCAGGTGCTCTAATTATGCCCATTGGATTTGCCCAAGGTTACACAACTAAGAAGTTGCCCCGCTGGGGGTGAACACAGGTATGTCTGACTATGGAGCTGGTGCCCTGACCGGTGCATAATGCTCCCTCCAAATAACCAAGTGTAAATGGCCAGATTTATTGGTACAAATGACACAAACATAACTTCCCGCCTTCTTGTCCTAGGCTATGCTATCAGGGATGTAACTAAGCAGACTTTCTGGTCTGAGTTTTTTAGTCTTATGTTAATGTTTACAGAATGTGGTTTATCCCAATTAGTACTGCACATGCAAATTCCACACAGTGAAAATTTAAAGAAAAAATAGGCCTGAAATCACATGGCTCTCCCACTTGCAGTACTGGCAGAATAGGTATCAAAGAATCTGCACTGTTCCCCATTCACCAAACTGCTGAGTCAAGGTTAAGCCCAGGGGATAAGTTTTGGAAACACGAAAAACCTTGAATACATGCACACACGTACACTGTGCCTAAGGAGAGGTCACATATTGGATATTCGCATCCCCAAACATGAAGAACCATCGCGCTAAAATCTTTTAAATTGTAAAATTGTGATTTCCCACATAACTTATATAGGAAGAATGTTAATCCATAAAAGAAAACCTGGCCTGTTTGTTATATTTCTCATGATAAAGTAATACATTAGTATTGTGATTTACTCAAAAGCAAAGTTAGAGAAAAACTAAAAATGGTTGCACTAAGGTTTACAATGCACATATGATACAACTGTGTTAAAAGAAGCAACATTAGATTGGTACAACGTGAGTTGTTTCATCATTAATACATGTCTTAGAGTCTCCGAGAAATCTTTCCTTCACTCAGTCCTGACGGTCAGAACATAAAAGGTGACTGTTAATTAAAGAAAACCAGACATCTCAAGTTCAGGAATTTAGTGCTTTTCTGTGTACGGGAAGACGCAGGAGCCCGGGCTTATTGAAGTCATTCCTTTGATGTGCACCTCAGTGATCTGGGGTCAGTACCCTGCTTTTCTCCATCCTGAATGCCCTCACGGTGCACAGCTGGGGGCAGCTGTAGTGTCTGAGGGCCTGATGGCAGCAACATCCTTTGTTTACTGATAGGGCAGGCGACATTCTTTGTCCACAACAGTCTAGAACTGTCAGGCACAAACTGAAGCTGCTGTGCTCAGGCAGAATTTCTTCTTCAGGGAAGACTTAGCTCTGCTCTAAAGATCTTTCAAATAACTGATTCAGGCCCATCAGATTATCTAGGATAATCTCTTTTCCTTAAAGTCAACTGGTTGTGGACTTTAATCACATCTACAAAATGCCTTCACAATAACACCTAGATAAGCGTTTGATTGAATAACTGGGCACTACAGCCTGGCCAAGCTGACACACAAAACTGACCGTTACAACAATCACATGTATATGAATGTATATATGCATCTGTATTATGATCCAGATGCACTGTTGCACTATGTGTGTGTAGACAGACAAATGGAGCATTCAGGAGGGATGCACGCTAAAATGATAACAATGGAAGAGAGTGTGTTTGAGGGGTTGAAAAGGGGAGTGGTGTAGTGCAAAGAGGAGGTTCACTTTTTACTCTTTATAGTTCTGGTGGGTGATGGTGATACTGGGGAGAGAATGCATGTGTGCGATCAGGGGCTATTTGGGAAATCATTGTACTATCTGTCCAATTTTTCTATGAACCTAAAACTACTCTGAAAAATAAAGTCTATTTTTAAAAAAATGACAGATTACCTACAAATAAACAGCAGTCAGGTGGGTAGCAGAGCTCTCATCAGCAAAAATACAAGCAGAAAAATATCTTTTATGTACCCAAAGTAAAGAACCCTGAACCTAGAATTCAATACATAATAAATTATCATTCAAGAAGGAAGATAATTCAATATGTATTCAAATATGATCTACAATGGAATATAAACCATAAAATGGAACAAAATTGAGTTATTTGTAGTGAGGTGGATGGACCTAGAATCTGTCATACAGAGTGAAGTAAGCCAAAAAGAGAAAAACGAATACCGTATCCTAATGCATAGATATGGGATTTTAAAAAGCGGTACTGAAGAACCTAGTGGCAGGGCAGGAATAAAGACACAGACGTAGAGAATGAACTTGAGGGCACGGGGGCGGGTGGGGGCAGGGAGGGGGGAAGGGGAATGTAGGATGAAGTGAGAGAGTAGCATTGACATATTATGGGGAAGGATGCACACCTCTTAAAATGTATTTAAAGTCATTTTTTAAAAGTCATTAAAATGTACACTTTTAAGTGGCTGATTTGTATGGTATGTGAATTATATCTTAATGAAGTTGTTAGAAAAAAATATGAAAATATAATAGTTTACTCCTCACTGACGTTTGTGAAGAAACTACTGAAGAATATGCATCAAAGAGGTAGGAGGGAAATGCAATGGTGAGCAAATCCATTTGGATAACATACTGCTAAACTAAATTAAGTATTGAGTATGAAAAAAACACAATAATTTATGGATGTGTTTAAAAATCAGAATGAAAATTCTGGATAACAATACTATGGAAGTTGATGGTGAAGTGTTTCAGCATGAAATAAAAAAATTATAAATATTTTGTTGCTTTTGGAAGAGAACGGAGTTAATAATTAACCTTGGAACATGTTAAAGAAATGTGAAGCTAACACACATGTTAAAAATGTAAGAGTACCTTTTAAAGAAAACCACAGGAATTAAGAAAAACACACTAATCCAACAAAAGGAGCAAAGAGAAACAACAGACAAAGCAAATGGGGATAAAAGCGTGGTAAACAGATGACACAAAATAGGATAATTTCCAAGGAAATTAGTACATTTTTGAAAATTTATCTTTAGAACACTACTCATCAAAACCTGTAAAATAGTTAATCCAATACTTAAGTGAAAATGTATAGTTTTAAATGTGTTTATTATAAAACAAGAAGCAGTGAGCCTAAGAAATCAGAAGAACAACGAAAATTGGAGGAAGTAAATAAAAGCAAAGGTAGAATTAAAGAAACAGAATGATCAAAGAATTTTAAAATAGAGTTAAATTGGAAATCAAAACCTGTTTCTCTTAAAAGAGTAGTAAATAGAAAAAGTCTGCTTAAGGAAAAAAGAGAGTACATGCAAATTAACATTAGGAATGGAAGAAGACTGGTAAGTACAGATAAAGAACAGATTTTTTTAACCTTCAAAAACACATGACAATGTTATGACAATTAATTTTAAAACAAATGACATTAACACATTTTTAGAAAAATAAAAATGTCCACCTCTTAAAGGAACTAGACCCAGATATTTCACAGAAGAGATTTAGCAACCTCCAAGAAACAAGTTATTTCTATCTTATAGAAACTCTTGCAGAGAATAGAAAAAGAGAGAAAGCTATCCAACTTTTTAAGGGGCTAACATAACATTGTTACCCAAATTGGACAATAAAAGAAAATTATAGGCCAATCTAAACTATAAACATGAATGCAGAAATGCTATATAAACTATCAATAAATTGAACCCACATTATATTCTGACATTTAGGGTTTTCTAGCATTTTTCAAAATTAGAAAAATATAATAACACTGTTTTCCTGTACATACATTGAAGAAGAGAATCCATATGATCTTCCCAATGAAATAACAAATGTGATTTGACAAAATTTTAACTCATTCATTTAACAAAAAAGAAAAAAAAACATTGTAGCAAACTGTCCTTACCTTGATAAGGTATCAAACTACAAACAAAAACCAAGAAACCACTCAGTGGTCAAAATATTTCAAATAATAATGGCTCGTATTGAATTTCATATTTTAAATAATTTTGCATGTATTAAATAATTTAATCCTCATAAGAACTACATGAGCTAGGTATTATTTTCTCCATTTGATAGATGGAAAAAGTGTTGCAGAGAGAGGTTAAGTAACTTGCCCCCAATCACACAGGTAGTAAGAGGTAGAGCTGGGATTTGAGCCCTGGCACATTAGCCTCAAAGTCTTACTTTAGGATGCCATAATGCCTTTAAAAAAGATCCAAAACCTCTTAATTTCCGTTGTCCACATAGACCATGCATTCTTGGATTGAGTGTGGATTCTGTCTAGTTCTATTTAAGCAGAATTTATGTAGATCCTAGAACTTGTGTCTCAGGGGCACTTTCCCCTAAGGTCCCAACATCTGTTTCAGATTTAAAATCATCCTCAGCAGATTCCTGAACAGAACCTATTATTTGTCCTTCTGAAGTCTGTACCCTCTGGGGCCTAGTGAGGATCAATGCCCCTGCCATGTTCTCTCCCCGAAAAATCTAACGTTTTTTCAACTTTTGGATATTTTCCATGCCCTAGGTAACTTACTTCACTTCAATGGAATGCAGATGGCCTTCCCTTTGCCACAGCGCTTTCGGTGGTGGAGACCCACGACACAGATGACACAGACTGAGACTCTTTCTGGCTACATCTCACCTGCTCCTTTCAGGAAGGTTCCCTTAGGTTTAGACTTCTTATCCTGACCCTTACATTGATCCCTTTCCTTCTTGAAAAACCTGTAAACCAGCCCTGTTTGCTAGGACTGAGTGCTCTCCCTTGATTAAAGTCCATATCTGCGAGCCAGATCCTCTATTCCACCAACTGATTTTCAATCCTCAGTTGGTTGAATTGAACCATGCAGAACCGAGGATGTGGAGGGTCGACTGTACTAGCTATTTCATATAAAGGACTTGGACATCCACGGATTTCGGTATCCGTGGGGGTACTGGAACCAATCTGCCCCGGATACCAAAGGACTATTGTAATTTCCCTTGATTTGGGGCTCAGATATTTGTTTTCTAACAGTCCTCTCACTTTGATATGGGAGGTCTAGCATAGGCAGAAATATGAAGTCAAGAAGTTACTGAATTATCAGACCATTCCCTGTTTAGCTAAAGCTTGTCCACCTTCACCTCCTTGACTCGGATAAACTCATCTCGGATGTCCTCTTCCAATCACCCATCATGTACTTCATGAGGGGGGTCAATCGCTTTTGTCTTCCTTGGTTCATTTTAGTGTTTCTCCTCTTCTCTGCGCTTCTTTCTTTTTTTTTAATAAAAATTTTAAAATACATTTTCTTTTTAAATAAATTAATTTATTTTTGGCTGTGTTGGGTCTTTGTTGCTGTGCGCGGACATTCTCTAGTTTCGGCGAGCGGGGCTACTCTTTGTTGCGGTGCAAGCCTTTTCATTGCAGTGGCTTCCCTTGTTGCGGAGCATGGGCTCTAGGTGTGGGGCTTCTGTAGCTTTGGCACGTGGGCTCAGTAGTTGTGGCTCGTGGGCTGTAGAGCGCAGGCTCAGTAGTTGTGGTGCATGGGCTTAGTTGTTCCGCGGCATGTGGGATCTTCCCGGAACAGGGCTCGAACCCGTGTCCCCCGCATTGACAGGCGGATTCTTAACCACTGCTCCACCAGGGAAGTCCTGTGCTTCTTTTTTGAGGAGACTTAACTCTAGAAGTTCTTGATCCCCTAGGGCTAAGGAAATACATTGGCAGTGGGTAGGGTGGTTGCTGAATAAAATGAAATGTGTTCAGACACAAGTGCTTGGGGACAGCTATCTCCTCACTGGATTCTTTAGTGGTGAAGCCATACTGGCCACTTTAATAAGTAAGCCCCAACATTTTAGTGGCTTACCACAATGAAAGTGTATTTCTCACTTATGTAACAGTCACTGTAGATGTTCCTGGTCAGTGAGTACCTATCCTGACCATGGTGATTCAGGGACCCAGGTTCCTGCCAACTTACAGTGTCACAATCCAAATGGCCTCTTTTGTTGCCTGTGTCTAGATGGCAGATGGGACAGAGAACTTCTTAAAAGTCTTGGCCTATCAGTGAAACACATCACTTCCATGCATATTTTGTAGTTGACCACTGATCTCATTGTCATATGTGTAAGTCAAAGGAATTAGAAAATGTAGTCCTTGATAGGGCAGTCATGTTTCAATTAAATTCCATATTATGGAAAGGTAGCACAATTTTGGTTGAAGCAAGCACTCAATGTCACTTCTTTACATTACATTAAACTAAATTTACAGATGGATCAATATTTAAATGTGCATTTTCTCCTCTTCAGCAAGTGGTATTGGGAAAGCTGGACAGCCACTGTAAATCAATGAAGTTAAAACACACCCTCTCACCATACACAAAAATAAACTCAAAATAGCTTAAAGACTTGTTAACATGACACCATAAAACTCTTAGAACATAGGCAAAACATTCTCTGACATAAATCATACCAATGTTTTCTTAGGGTCAGTCTCCCAAGGCAATAGAAATAAAAACAAAAATAAACAAATGGGACCTAATCAAACTTACAAGCTTTTGAACAGCAAAGGAAACCATAAATAAAACAAAAAGACAACCTACAGAATGGGAGAAAATATTTGCAAATGATGTGACTGACAAAGGCTTAATTTCCAAAATATAAAAACAGCTCATACAACTCGATAACAAAAAAAAACAAACAACCCAGTCAAAAAATGGGCAGAAGACTTAAATAGACTTTTCTCCAAAGAAGACACACAGATGGCCAATAGACACATGAAAAGCTGCTCAACATTGCTAAAAATTATTAGAGAAATGCAAATCAAAACTACAATGAGGTACCACCTCACACCGGTCAGAATGGCCATTATTAAAGAGTCTACAAATAACAAATGCTGGAGAAGGTGTGGAGAAAAGGCAACCCTCCTAAACTGTTGGTAGGAATGTAAATTGGTACAGTCACTATGGAAAACAGCATGGCAGTTCCTTAAAAAACTAAAAATAGAACTACCATATCATCCAGCAATCCCACTCCTGGGCATATATCCAGAGAAGACTCTAATTCAAAAAGACATATGCACCCTAATGTTCATAGCAGCACTATTTACAATAGCCAAGGCATGCAAGCAACCTAAATGTCCGTTGACAGATGAATGAATAAAAAAAGATGTGGTACATATACACAACGGAATACTACTCAGCCATGAAAAAGAATGAAATAATGCCATTTGCAGCAACATGAATGGACCTAGAGATTATTATACTAAGTGAAGTAAGTCAGAAAGAGAAAGATAAATACCATATGATATCACTTATATATGGAATCTAAAATATGACACAAATGAACTTATTTTTGAAACAGAAACAGACATAGAAAACAAACTTATGGTTATCAAAGGGTAAAGGGGGTGGGGCAGGTGTAAATTAGGAGTTTGGGATTAGCAGAAACAAACTACTATATATAAAATAGATAAACAACGAGATCCTACTGGATATTGACTGTATTCAACATCCTGTAATAAACCAAAATGGAAAAGAATATGAAAAAGAGTATGTATTTATATGTATAACTGAATCACTTTGCCGTACACCAGAAACTAACACAACATTGTAAATCAACTATACTTCAGTAATAAAAAAAAGGAGTGAATTTAAAAAATTTAAAGTAGATTATAATCACTGAAAGGGAAACAGCTGTCTATTATGAAACAAAATCCAGAACTCATTTTTTAAAAATTAGTTAATTCAACTACAAACAGAAGGCATGGCAACCAGCAAAATGGGGATGGGAGAGTAGGGGGGTGGGGAGACTTATGACTCAAAATGGTCATTTCATTAGTATATGAATGGTTTCTATAATCAAGAAGAAAATTCTAACAGTCCAAAAGGGAAACCAGGAAAAGATATAAGATGATAGTTCACCCAGAGAGGAAATATGGTGAGTCTAAGCAACAAATTTAAAAAGTAAAATCAAAATAAGATACCAGTGGCACAAATCAAACATTTTATTGACATTCTTGGACAGGCTGTGGCAAAACAAAACTTCATGCACTGCTTATGAGGGTGTAAACTGATACAGCTTCTATGGATTTTATCAGTAACTCTGAAATTTAAAATGGGACATCCTTTGGCCCAGTAAATCCCTTTCTACAAAAACATCTCACAAATATAGTTCTCGTGCTCTACGTAAAAGACATTCATTCACTTAGCCCTGTTTATATCAGCAAAACACTCTAAAAGACCCACAGATCTATCAATATGGTTATGGCTCATTAATTTATGTTTCACCCATACACTGGAAAATTATAAAGCAATTCAAAAGAGTAAGATAACTCTACATGCAGTCACATGTTAAGATCCTTTGACATATTTGGTGAACAATGTAATCTGCATACAGAGATAGTGCAATAATACTCATGGAAAAGATATACTTGCATATATTTTGATATGCCTGCAAATGCAAAGAAGACGGTTTGTAAGAATAAACACCCACTTTTTAACACTTCCGTTAAGAGGAGGAATGGGACAGAAGGAAGTTTTAGGGTTGGGTTTTGGGTTATTTTCTTTTTTTTCACTTTTCATTCTATGCATTTACTTCTAACTTTACAAGGAGAATGTTATGTCTGTAGTTAAAGAATAAAAACAACTAAATTAGGGGTACCAGGTTCACCAAAGCCTTACCCTGAGAACCATGCTTCTGGATGATCCCCCCAAAGGTAAAAGCTGCCAATTAGAACACATCACATATCTGTGCCGTGTGTGTGTGTGTGTGTGTGCGTGCGTGCGTGCGCGCGGGGGGGTGGCGGGGGGTGCGCCCGTGAACCAGACAAATTCTGCCAATAAATTTTGAGTCCTGTAGGGCAGGCACGATTCCATTCGCCTGTAAGAAGTGTTTCTTGTAATCACTGAATCCTGAGAGGCTGGGCGCAGGGACACATTTGGGGCTGGTTAGGCTACCACGTGGCCGCCAGCGAAGCTCCAGCCTCCAGGCGCGAGCAGCCCGGGCTCAAACAGACTCCCTCAGAATTTCTCCAGGAAACCGTCGGGTGGGTGGAGATGGGCGCTCCGTCCAGCAGCGCCCTTCCAATCCGCTGTCCTGTTTCAGAACGTCGCCTTTCCTTCCCGGAATTGAGCCTTAATCCAGCTAAGGTTGCGCCAGAGGCGGCGCCCGGGCGGGAGGCGGGGCAGGAACCGGGGCCCGGAGCGCAGGGGACGGAGGCGGGGCCGGGGCCGGGGCCGGACTCGGAGAGCCGGCCGCAGCCGCCGGCAGGGCCCGGCTCCGAGCCTCTCCCGGCCGCAGAGCCCGAGCCGGAGCCGCTCTCGGCGTCGGGTCCGGGACAGGATCCCGAGCTGGGCTGGGCTGCGGGGCAGCGCGCAGGGGCCCCGCCGGAGTCGCAGCCTCTGCCGGCGTCGGAGTCTGAGAACGGAGTGTCCGACAGGCCCCGTTGCCACACCGACTGCCTGGAGGCGCCGCTCTCCCGGGCCTTCCGGCGGCTGGGATGGGAGGTGGGCTCGCACCCCTGGATCTTCCTGCTGCTGCCCATGGTTTTAACGGCCGTCCTCGGCACTGGCCTGATTCACCTGCCCAAGGAAGAAGAAGACGACCTCGAGGAGCAGTACACCCCGATAGGGAGCCCCGCCAAGGCTGAGCGACGCTTCGTGCAGGGACATTTCACCGCCAACGACTCTGATCTCTTCTCCATCGCCAGGAAGAGCACCGAGGTCAATTATGCTTCCATTCTAGTGGTCTCCAACACCAACTCGCTGCTGGAACAAGAAACCTTATCAGAAATTAGTGAAGTGGACGACGCGGTTCAGGCTTTGTCTGTGACACAGGCAAATGGACCCCAGATTCTCTACAATGAGGTGTGCTCGAAGAACCAGGGCTACTGTGTGCCCTCCAACCCACTCTTGTTCGCCTGGAAAACGAACAGTGTCCTCAACCTGAGAAACATCACCTTCCCCATCTACAGCCTAGCCGGTCAGGTCGTGTACCTGGCCAACATCCTTGGAGGAACTGTGTTAGGCGAGAGCATGGGACTGAGCCAGTTACTCCTGGAGGCCAAAGCCATGCGGCTGCAGTACTACCTGAAGACCGGCGAAGGAGTGGACAGCGAACGTAGCAAGGCGTGGCTGATCCATTTCCTGAACCAAGTTGGCAACCTTGAAAAGAGTCTGGCCTTGAAGAAGATCCAGGTACCTAGCGACTGGGGCTTTATAGGGAGGCCAGGAGAAGGTGGGAGGGATAAGAAGACTTGTTCCAACCTCACTCCCTAATTACTTGATGGAGCCCTTGACTTGAAGCTGGGTGTGTTCTGCTGTATTTGGTCCTTAATCCAACTTTCTTAACATAGCGCACTGAAGAATGCCACAAAAGAATCTAAAAGAGTGGATATTTGCATATGTATAACTGATTCACTTTGCTGTACACCTGAAACTAACATATAATTGTAAATCAACGATACTACAATAAAATTTTTAAAAAATAAAATAAAATAAAAAAGAGAGCTAAGACCTAAAAAAAAAAAAGCCAGAAATCTTAAATCCTTGGTAACATTTTGCTGGAAAACACAAATTGTACATCCTCAAGGTTGTTCTGTTCAGAACAGACATTGATCTTAAGGTTTAGTTTGGTTTTCTGGTCAAATTACTTTGAAATTCTTACTTTTAGTTAAAGTCTTTGCTGTTTCTGGGAGCCCCCTAAAATTTGTTTAGAGTTCAGTGGAATAAAAAAAACAAATCTATAAGCAAAAGTTCCATGGTGTTGTTGAAAAAGAATGCTGAGCATTTTAAAAGTAAATTATAACATAGTGCCAGGCACATGTTAGCTGTTCAGTAATTGCTGGGCTAGCAGACCTAATACTCTGAATAAAACTGGTGAAAGTGAGACACCTTCTGGAAAAAGCCTTTGAATACCCAGTCCTTAATGAAATGATATTTGTGCAGTTAAAATAGTAAAAGATAACAACCTAATAAAAATTTAGAAAAAGCCAAAATGTCTATAGTTATTAATGATTTTATAATATAAGATTCAGATTTCATATATTCAGGAGTTTTAAACTTTAGATTTTTGAAAGAAACTTTGGAAAGCATGCCAGAGATTTGTGGGAAGAAGCAAATCTTTATTACCTTCTTTATTCTAAAATCATAATCCACATAGTTTGATTCTTTACTGAATTTTAATGTTTCAATCAATAAGCTGTAGTGTTTCAATATCATTTGTAACACACACAATATCAGAATTAAAAGTTACTTATCTGAGTATATTTTTGTGGCAGGTGGTCTACTTTACGTCACTTTCTAGACAACTGGAATTTGAGGCAACTTCTATGACAGTGATCCCCTTGTTTCACTTGGCATACCTTCTAATCATATTATTTGCAATCACATCATGCTACAGGTAAAGGACTTTTATTAGTTTTTTAAACACTAACTTAAAAAATATTTTATTGTGGTGATATATATGTATATAATGTACATATAATATGTATAACAGAAAATGTACCATTTTAAAAGCCATTAAAAATATTTATTTAATTATTTGACTATGACGGGTCTTAGCTGCGGCACATGGGATCTTTAGTTGCAGCATGTGGGCTCTTAGTTGTGGCATGTAGGCTCTTAGTTGTGGCATGCGGGATCTAGTTTCTTGACCAGGGATCCAACCTGGGCCCCCTGCACTGGGAGCATGGAGTCTTAACCACTGGACCACCAGGGAAGTCCCTAAAAACCATTTTTAAGTGTACAATTTAGTGGCATTAATTACATTCACACTGTTGTGCAACCATCACAGCTATCTCTTTATAAATATGTTCCATCACCCCAAACAGAAACTCTGTAACCATTAAGCAATAACTCCCCATTGTCTCCCCCAAGTCTTGGTTACTTTTTAATCTACTTTCTGTTTCCATGAATTTGCCTATTGTAGAGATTTCATATAAGTGGAATCATACAATATTTGTCCTTTTGTGACTGGCTTATTTCACTTAGCATAATGTTTTCAAAGTTTATCCATGTTGTAGATGAGTTCCTTTTTATGGCTGAATAATATTCCATTTTATGTATATACCACATTTTATCTACTTATCTGTTTATGGGACCTTGGAATATTTCCATCTTTTGACTATAGTCAATGAACGTTGGTGTACAAATCTCTGTTTGAACCTGTTTTCAATTCTTTTCAGTATATACCTAGGAGTGGAATTAGTGGGTTGTATGATAATTCTCTGGTTAGCTTTTTGAAGAACCACCAAACTATTTTTCACAGAGGCTACACCATTTTATATCCCACCAGCAATGTGTAAGTTTTCCAATTTCTCCACATCCTCACCAACACTTGTTATTTTCTGTTTTATTGATTATAGCCATCCTTGTAGGTACTAAGTGACATCTTATTGTGGTTTTGATTTGCATTTCCCTAGTAACTAATGATGTTAAGTATCTTTTTATGTGTTTACTGGTCATTTGTATATCTTCTCTGGAGAAATGTCTATTCAGGTCCTTTGCCCACCCCCCCCCTTTTTTTTTTTTGGCTGTGCCACACAGCTTGCAGGATCTTAGTTTCCTGACCAGGGATTGAACGCGGGCCCTTGGCAGTGAAAGCGTGGAGTCCTAACCACTGGACTGCCAGGGAATTCCCACTTTTGCCTATTTTTAATGAAGTTGTTTGTCCTTTTGTTGTGTTGAGTCCTATTGTTGATGAGTACTTTATGTATTTTAGATATTAAATCCTTATCAAGATATATGATTTGCAAATATTTTCTCCCACTCTGTAGATTATCTCTTTACTTTCTTGATAATGTCCTTTAATGCACAAAATTTTAATTTAGATGAAATTCAACTTATTTATTTTTATTTTTGCTACTTGTGCTTTTGGTGTTATATCTAAGAATCCATTGACAAGTCCAAGGTCATGCTCATTTACCCTATGTTTCCTTCAAGAGTTTTATGGTTTTAGCTCTGAAATTTAGGTGATTGCAATTTTTAATTCATAGTTGTATGTGATGTGGAGTAGGGGTCCAACTCCATTCTTGTACATGTGGAAATCCAGTTGTCCAAGTACCATTTGTTGAAGAGACTGTTCTTTCCCAGTTGAATGGACTTGGCATCCTTGTCAAAAATCAATGGGCTGTAGATGTATGGGTTTATTTCCAGATGCTCAGTTCTAGTCCATTGGTCTATATGTCAATCCATATACTAGTACCACTCTGTTTTAATTATTGTAGCTTTGTTATAAGTTTTGAAATCTGGAAATCTCAACCTCAGCTGTCCAATTTTTTTTCATTTTAAAGTTATTTTGGATATCCAGGGCTCCTTGTAATTCCATATGAATTTGAGTGTTGACCTTTCCATTTCTGAAAAAAAAGCCATTGGAATTTTGGTAGAGATTGTGTTGAATCTGTAGACTGCTTAGGTGAGATTGTCATTTTGACAATATTAAGTCTTCCTCCCCATTAACTAAGAATGTCTTTCCATTAATTTAGGTCTTCTTTAGTTTTCAACAATGTTTTGTAGTTTTCAGCATACACGTCTTTCACTTCTTTGGTTAAATGTATTCCTAAGTATTTCATTATTTTAAACACTAAATGGAATTACTTCTTTAAGTTCTTTTTGGGATTGTTCATTGTGCATGGATAGAAACAGCTGAATCCTGTGTGTTTATCTTATATCCTGCAGCTTTACTGAATTTGTTTACTAACGTTAATAGTTTTCTTGCGGAGTCTTTGGATTTTTCATATATATGATCACATAATCTATGAAAAGAGATAGTTACAATTCTCCCTTTCCAATTTGAATTCCTTTTATTTCGATTTCTTGTCTAATTGCTCTGGCTAGCACTTCCAGTACAATGTTGAATATCATTGGTGAAAGTGGGCATCCTTATCTTGTTCCTGATCTTAGGTGGAAAGCTTTCCATTTTTCACCATTGAGTATGATGTTAGCTGTGCAGTTTTCATACTTGACTTTATAATTTTGAGGAACTTTCCTTCCATTCCTTGTTTTTGAGTGTTTTTATCATGAGAAGATATTGGAATTTGTCAAATGCCTTTTCTGCATCTTTTAAGATGATCATGTGGTTTTTATCCTTTGTTCTACTAGTGTGGTGTATTACATTGATTGATTTTCCCATGTTGAACCACTCTTGCTTTCCTGGGGTAAATCCCATACGGTCATGATGTATAATCCTTTCAATATGCTATTGAATTGTGTTTGCTAGAATTTTGTTGAGGATTTTTGTATCTATATTTATAAGAGGTATTATCTGTAGCTTTCTTGTGATACCTTTGTCTGGAATTGATATCAATGTATTGATGGCCTCATCATATGAGTTAGGAAGTGTTCCCTTCCTTTCAACTTTTTGGAAGGGTTTGAAAAAGATTGGTATTAATTCTTCTTTACATGTTTGGTAAAATTCACTAGTGAAGCCATCTGGTCCTGGACTTTTTTTGTTGGGAGGTTTTTGATTACTGATTCAATCCTTTTACTTGTTACATGTCTGTTGAAGTGTTCTATTTCATCTTGAGTCAGTTTAGTTCTTTGTGTATTTCTAGGAATTTGTGCATTTTATCTAGGTTATCCAGTTTGTTGGCCTAAGTTGTTAATAGTAGTCTCTTATAATCCTCTACATTTCTGTAAGTTCAGTAGTAATGTCCTCACTTTCATAACTGATTTAGTTATTTGTATCTTTTTTTCTTTTCTCCTTTGTCACTCTAGATAAATGTTTGTCAATTTTGTTGCTCTTTTTCAATAACCACTTTTGGTTTTGTTGGTTTTGTCTGTTGTTTTTCTATTCTCAATTTTATTTATCACTGTTCTAACCTTTATTATTTTCTTCCTTCTGTTAGTTTTGTGTTTGGTTTTCTCTTCTTTTTCTGGTTCCACAAGGTGTCTAAATCCACAAAGTGGTTTGAGATCTTTTCTCTTTTTAATGTAGCTATAAATTTACCTCTGGGCACTGGTGTCACTACATCTCATAAGTTATGGTATTTTGTATGTTTGTTTTCATTTTCCTTATAAATTATCTGCCTAGATGTTTTATCTATTATTGAAAGTGATGTATTGAATTTGCCAACTATTACTGTAGAGCTATATATTTCTCTCTACAATTCTGTTAATATTTGCTTCATATATTTTGGGTCTCTGTTATGTGGTTAATTTATGTTTATAGTTGTTATATCTTCCTGATTAATTGGCCCTTTTATCAATATATAGTGTCCCTCTGTCTCTTTTAACAGTTTTTGAAATAAAGTCTATTTTTGTCTGATATCAGTATAGCTACCCCTGGTCTCTTTTGGTTACTATTCATATTGAGTATCTTTTTCAATCCTCTAACTTTTATTCTATTCATGTCTTTGGATATAAAGTGAGTCTCTTGTACACAGCATATAGTTGAATCATGCTGTTTTATCCATTCTGACAATATCTGCCTTTTGGTTGGATAGTTTAATTTATTTAGATTTAAAAATAATTGCTGACAAGGAAGGACTTACTCCTGTTGTTTTGCTGTTTGTATTCTGTATCTATTATAGCTTATTGTCCTTCATTTCATCCATTTATGCCTTTTTATTTTTTGTGGCCACTCTGCGCGGTTTGTGGGATCTTAATTCCCTGACCAGGGATTGAACCCAGGCCCAGGCAGTGAAAGCTCCAAGTCTTAACCACTGGACCAGTGAATTCCTGATTTATGCCATCTTTTATGTTTAGTTTCTATTTTTCTAGTGAGCTGTTTTGATTCTTTTTTCATTTCCTTTTGTGATGGTTTTTAGAGACTTTCTTTGTGGTTACCATGGAGATTCATATAACATCTTAAATTTAAAATGATCTATATTAAATTAATACCTACTTAACTTTTAACTATGCTGCTTCTATACATCTCTGTCCTCCCTCCCTTATATTGTTGTCATAAATTATATCCTTATACATTGTATGCACTATAACATAGATTTATAGTTATTTTTATGTAATTGTCTTTTAAATTCTGTAGGAAATAAAAGGTAGAGTTACAAACCAAAAATACAATAATACTTGTTTTTGTATTTTCCCATGTACTTACCTTTACTGGAGATCTGTATTTCTTCATGACTTTGGTTACTTTTTTTTTCCTTCATTTCAATCTGAAGGAGTTCCTTCAGCATTTCTTATAGGACAGGCCTAGTGATAACAAATTCCCTCAGCTCTTCTTTATCTGTGAATGTCTTAACTTCTTCATATTTGAAGGAGAGTTTTCTGGACACTGCCTTGAAGTTGATGGGTTTTTCTTTTAACATTTTCAATATCATCCATTGTCCCTTGGCCTCCATGGTTTCTGATGAGAAATCAACCTTTATACTTATTAAGTATCCTTTGTACGTGATCAGTTGCTTCTTTCTTGCTGCTTCCAAGACTCTCTTTGTCATCGTCTTTCAATAGTTTGATTATAATGTCTCTTGGTGTGGATCATTTTGAGTTTATCCTACTTGGAGTTTGTTAAGTTTGTTGGATTTGTAGCTTCATGTCTTCTATCAAATTTGGGAAGTTTTCAGTCATTATTCTTTAAATATTCTTCCTGCCTTTTTCTCCCTCTCTTCTTTTTCAGGGACACCCATAATATGTATGTTGGTTTGCTTGCTGGAATCTAACAGGTCTGTGAGGTACTTTTCACTTCTTAATTCTTTTTTCTTTCAGCCCCCTGCCTTTTTTTTTTCTTTCAGCCCTCTGTAAACTTTTGACTGTTTTCCAGAGATCACAGAGTTGATTCTGACAACTTCTTGTTTTTCTATGTGTTGGTTGGGAGACAAGAAGTGGAAAATTCTTACTCTACATTTTTCTGATGTCTAGCAGTAAACTCTTATTTTTTAAACCTAATGACTTAAAAAAAATTTCACCCATTAGCAATAGTATGCAATCAAATGGAATAATAAAAAGAAATTTTGGCTGGTTTTGTTTGAGTTGGCATATGTTTATTACCTTACATGTTGTGCCAGTTATGATTAGTTGTGTCATTTGGAGGCAGATATGCTGATAGAGCTAAGAAACAAGTCTTTATTTCTATTATAAATTTGAACTAGTACTTTTAACTGTACAAAAAAGTAAGCTCTAATTTAATTGACACGGGCATCTCCATTGTTCTGGTGTGGAGTTTACCTTGTTAAGCACTTGTTATCTAGGCATTAGGGTTAGTTTGAACTCTTATGGCCGGAAAGCTAAAATATCAGCCAAAAAAAATAGAATTTAGATGTAGAAAGAATCTCACAAATAATATTATTCTAATGATTCTCACATCAGAGTCACAGAGAGAGCCCTAAAACCACATATTCTGAGGCCCTGCCCTATTGAATCAAGTATCTGGAGGCTAAATCTGAAAATCTATATTTCAAAAATTTCTCTAGTTTATTCTCATAAGTACATAAGTTTGGGGGAAACTGATATAATTTAACTCTCTAGGTTTAAGGTAGAGAAAGATGTAAGGCTCCAATAGGTAAAGGCACTTAACCACACTGGGTGCATCTTTAGAGTCAATAAACTAATTTATAACTTTGTTATTCTGGAAAGGAAGATCACATCCTTTAGAAAATAAAGAAACAAAAAAAGAAGGAAGGAAGAAAAAAGGAGGAAGAAGGGAAGGAAGGAAGGGAGGAAGGGAGGGAGGGGGGAGGAAAGAAAGCAAAATTCAATCTTGTTAAAGTTAGTAGGATAAATAATTTTTTAAATTAGTATGGAATCTATAAGGTACCAAGAACTAGTTTGACAAAACTCTTCTACTGGGTAGTTGGTTCTGAATATACAAAGTTATGTCAGTTCTTGCTTATCTGTAGCAAATAATTGTGGACAGTAATGCAGAAAATCTTGTATTGAAGGCAATTAGAAAATGACTTACATTTGTCTTTGAAGACTTTTTATGCTTATGTAACCAACATATTGAACACACAGGACACATGAGATGTAAACATAAAGCACTTTATTTTCATCTCCCTCTGTTCCCTTTAAGTTTTGTAGGTAGAGCAAGTTCTTCCTCTGCCCCATAAAAACTGAGGCAGGCCCTGTGACTTTCATTTTCATTCTTAGGTAAGACAGAGTCCTCCAATCAGAATTTAAATGTCCATGTTCATGTAATAAACAAAAAGTGGTAACTTGGTTTGAAGCTAAGGTTTCCCCCTCTCTTAGCTGGAGCACACTGCATGGGAAAGACTTTTACAGGGAAAAAAGGGCTTCCCTGCCCTCTTCTATCACTCTTATCTTGCTGTACTAGTTCCTGGGTTGGAACATGCCCAAGGAGAAGAGGAAAGGGAAGAGGAAGATTCTTAAGCCATACATGCTGAGTGATGGTCTAATAGATGCTTTTTCTGGGTTTGAATATACAACTGATTCTCCTGTGAGAGCTTTTGTAAGTTCCTTGACATCTCTCACTCCCAGTTCTCTGTTATCACTGAGAATCTTATCTCTGTTCTGGGTGGGGCCTCCTAGACAGTCCCTAAGATATCCCCATCCTGCCTGTCTCACACACTTATATATGAAAGTTATTCCTTGCCTACATGCATTTACCTCATTCAGAACCATTATTCAAACACATTTTGTGGTTCCATATTTACTGTCTTGCAGTGACGTCATTTAAACAATAGTAAGACTTTCTCAAAAGGTATACTCCAAATTGAACTTCATTCTATAGTAAGTACTGGTATGTTGAGCTTCCAGACTATTTCAAAATTGTCTGACATTTTGGAAATGACAAAACTTACACCAAATGTGAGATCAATTTCAGAAAAAAATCCAGAGAATCTTTCCCTTCTCAAATACACTGTAAACTAGTCTTTAGTCTTGATAGACATCATTTTCTTTCAAGGAAGATGTGGATCCCTCACCAAGCATATACATAGATTGTATTCTAAGTGGAATGATTTCTATTTTAGCCCTCCCCTGCTAAGTGAATAGAAAATTCAGAAAATTGGCCATTTTGCTGCCAGTGATGCCTAACTTCCTGAGCATTGGAATCATATGAAGAAATTTTTAGACACTTGGATTCTGCAGCTTCTCTACAAACCTATAGATCAGAATCTGCAGAGCTGTGTTCCAGGACTGCAGGAATCTAAAGTTCTAAGACTCTCCTAAGTCATTCTGATAAACTGCTTAACCAAGGTCCTTCTTGGGGACTAGAAAATCTGCAAGTGTGTTCACCAAACAGTGCTCTACATTCACATCTTCCCTCCATTGCCTATGGAACATTAAAATAAAGGTCATTTAGAAAAAGTCAACACAGCAACTAGTCAAAGTCAAGTCACTCTAGCCAATAACATACCTCACTCCCTCATCCTCTGAAAAATTTACACCAAAAAAAATCCAGAAACCTGAAAGAGGGAATGGGGATAAACATGTCATATGTAGCTTTTATCCTCATTAATCTTTCTGATTTCACGGTTCATCTGTGTTACTTTCTTATCTTAAACTTCTATAAACCAGTATTGTTACTTTAAGAAAGTATTTGTTATAATCAAAGTTTCTCATAACAAAGAAATTTACTTTTGCTCTGGAGTGAGACTGTGTGTGTGTGTGTGTGTGTGTGTGTGTGTGTGTGTGTGTCTTTATTTTTGGGCCCTGAGTTTAACTGACAGCACCAGCAGTTTGAGAAAAAGTGAGATACAGGCACAGTGTAGTTGGTTTTTTTTTTTTTTTTTTGGTAGTAATAAGAAAGTTTAGCTATTTTAATGTGGTCCTGCCTGAATAAGGTCTTTAGTTATATTCTTGCTGTTTTGGAATCAGTAGCTCCATTTGCTTAGTTGACTCTCCCAGTTTTCAAACCAAACTTAGTTTCTATCTCCTGCTAAAAATATCTAGAGGCAGGTATCAGTCATTTGTTTTGGAGCAGTTAGCAAAAGAGTAAAGTAGAAAACCAGAGGCTGTTGTCAGTATTTTAAAATGTAAAGTCATAGTTGTTGGGAGGAAAAGTATTAAACCGATTCTTTAATTGCTGTGTATGTATTCCCATTTCTGTTGGTCCAACCAAGAAACAGGCATAGCTTGTGTTACTCAAAATGGAGTACATATCACATCTTTTTGCAATTAGTAGCCACTTTTCTAGAGCCCACTTCTCCAGCAGAGGAGAGTATGAAAATCTTTTAGAAGGAGGCTTTACTTTTTTTTATTTTTATTTTTTTTAAACAGCAGGTTCTTATTAGTCATCAATTTTACACACATCAGTGTATACATGTCAGTCCCAATCTCCCAATTCATCACACCACCACCACCACCAACCCACCGCTTTCCCCCCTTGGTGTCCATACATTTGTTCTCTACATCTGTCTCTATTTCTGCCCTGCAAACCGGATCATCTGTACCATTTTTCTAGGTTCCACATATATGCGTTAATATACGGTATTTGTTTTTCTCTTTCTG
>NC_041224.1:4848383-4849068 GCF_002837175.3 Physeter macrocephalus | reverse complement strand
TTTGATAGGGATTGCATTGAATCTGTAGATTGCTTTGGGTAGTATAGTCATTTTCACAATATTGATTCTTCCCATCCAAGAACATGGTATACCTCTCCATTTGTTTGTGTCATCTTTGATTTCTTTCATCAGCGTTTTACAGTTTTCTGAGTACAGGTCTTTTACCTCCTTAGGTAGGTTTATTCCTAGGTATTTTATTCTTTTTGTTGCAGTGGTAAATGGGAGTGTTTCCTTAATTTCTCTTTCAGATTTTTCATCATTAGTGTATAGGAATGCAAGAGATTTCTGTGCATTAATTTTGTATCCTGCAACTTTACCAAATTCATTGATTAGCTCTAGTAGTTTTCTGGTGGCATCTTTAGGATTCTCTATGTAGAGTATCATGTCATCTGCAAACAGTGACAGTTTTACTTCTTTTCCAATTTGTATTCCTTTTATTTCTTTTTCTTCTTTGTTGCCATGGCTAGGACTTCCAAAACTATGTTGAATAATAGTGGTGAGAGTGGACATCCTTGTCTTCCTCCTGATCTTTGAGGAAATGCTTTCAGTTTTTCACCATTGAGAATGATCTTTGCTGTGGCCTTTAGTATGTTGAGGTAGGTTCCCTCTATGCCAACTTTCTGGAGAGTTTTTATCATAAATGGGTGTTGGATTTTGTCAAAAGCTTTTTCTGCATCTATTGAGA
>NC_041224.1:4846785-4847689 GCF_002837175.3 Physeter macrocephalus | reverse complement strand
TTTATTGATTTGAGTCCTCTCCCTCTTTTTCTTGATGAGTCTGGCTAATGGTTTATCAATATTGTTTATCTGCTCAAAGAGCCAGCTTTTAGTTTTATGGATCTTTGCTATTGTGTTCTTTGTTTCTATTTCAGTTATTTCTGCTCTGATATTTATGATTTCTTTCCTTCTGCTAACTTTGGGTTTTGTTTGTTCGTCTTTCTCTAGTTCCTTTACATGTAAGGTTAGATTATTTATTTGAGATTTTTCTTATTTCTTGAGGTAGGCTTGTATAGGTATAAACTTCCCTCTTAGAATTGCTTTTGCTGTATCCCATAGGTTTTGGATTGTTGTGTTTTCATTGTCATTTGTCTCTAGGTATTTTTTGATTTCCTCTTTGATTTCTTCAGTGACCTCTTGGTTATTTAGTAACGTAGCGTTTAGCCTCCATGCGTTTGTGGTTTTTACGTTTTTTCTCCTGTAATTCATTTCTAATCTCATAACGTTGTGGTCAGAAAAGATGCTTGATATGATTTCAATTTTCTTAAATTTACTGAGGCTTGATTTGTGACCCAAGATGTGACCTATCCTGCAGATTGTTCCATGCGCACTTGAGAAGAAAGTGTAATCTGTTTTTGGATGGAATGTCCTATAAATATCAATTAAATCTATCTGGCTTATTGTGTCATTTAAAGCTTGTGTTTCCTTATTAATTTTCATTTTGGTTGATCTGTCCATTGGTGTAAGTGAGGTGTTAAAGTCCCCCACTATTATTGTGTTAGTGTCGATATCCTCTTTTAGAGCTGTTAGCAGTTGCCTTATGTATTGAGGTGCTCCTATGTTGGGTGCATATATATTTATAATTGTTATATCTTCTTCTTGGATTGATCCCTTGATCATTATGTAGTGTCCGTCCTTGTCTCTT
>NC_041224.1:4838521-4846556 GCF_002837175.3 Physeter macrocephalus | reverse complement strand
TTTTGCCAATTTGATTACTATGTGTCTCGGCGTGTTTCTCCTTGGATTTATCCTGTATGGGACTTGCTGCACTTCCTGGACTTGGGCGGCTATTTCACTTCCCATGTTAGGGAAGTTTTCGACTATAATCTCTTCAGATATTTTCTCGGGTCCTTCTCTCTATCTTCTCCTTCTGGGACCCCTATAATGTGAATGTTGTTGTGTTTAATGTTGTCCCAGAGGTCTCTTAGGCTGTCTTCATTTCTTTTCATTCTTTTCTCTTTATTCTGTTCTGCAGCAGTGAATTCCACCATTCTGTCTTCTAGGTCACTTATCCATTCTTCTGCCTCAGTTATTCTGCTATTGATTCCTTGTGGTGTAGTTTTCATTTCAGTTATTGTATTGTTCATCTCTGTTTGTTTGTTCTTTAATTCTTCTAGGTCTTTGTTAAACATTTCTTGCATCTTCTCAATCTTTGCCTCCATTGTTTTTCCGGGGTCCTGGATCATCTTCACTATCATTATTCTGAATTCTTTTTCTGGAAGGTTGCCTATCTCCACTTCATTTAGTTCTTTTTCTGGGGTTTTATCTTGTTCCTTCATCTGGTACATAGCCCTCTGCCTTTTCATCTTGTGTATCTTTCTGTGAATATGGTTTTTGTTCTGCAGGCTGCAGGATTGTAGTTCTTTTTGCTTCTAGAAGGAGGCAGATACATATTGAACCAGCTTTGAAATACAGGAGCTATTTAGGATTGTGTTTAGGGCTAACGGGAGTCACAGGTGGGTGAGAAGACAACTGGATATAGGTACTTCCATTTGCTGTTGTGTTCCATTCACACTCCTTTGAAGATCAGAGTGGAATTAACCATCTGCAGTGTTTTAGTATATCTTTGTGGTCCTGAAATGCCAGTCAGTGGATTTGTGCTTGGCTAGATGTGTAAGAATCAACCAGTATAGTTGGGTAAAAGTACAGATTCCCAACTTTTCTGTCTCTGAACCCCCTTTTTTTTTTCAGTTGGTCTGGGGTAGTGCCTGGAAATTAACATTCTCCAGCAGACAGGTGTGAGGATTATTGCCCAAGAAGGCTCTGTATAGGCGTCCAATTCAAGAATGTTATGAATTGCTGGAATTTCAGTATGGAAGCTACCACTACAAGTTCCATGATTTTTCCTTCCAAATTTACAGGTGTGACTGTATACAAAACAAAATGTGGGTTGCAGCGTTTGGAGTGATTTCTGCTGCCTTGGCAGTGGTGAGCGGCTTTGGCCTGATGTTGTACATTGGGGTGCCATTTGTGATCATAGTTGCAAATTCACCATTTCTTATTCTAGGTGAGTAAAACAAAACGTGAGGCTGCATATTGTGTATGTGGGGGTGTGGGTGGATAATGGAAGGGGATTGTGTTAGATTAAGCAGAATAATTATAGTTAGGTGGCTCTACAGATCCAAATTGGGGTATCAAGAAAGAAGAAAATCAGATGGAATTCTGTTTCTTTAGAGTTAGAAAAATTTAGTACCCCAAATGGAAAAACACAGACCAGGGACATGAACAGGCAGTTCACACACACACACACACACACACACACACACACATAAAATCCAAAATACTAGTCACTGAAAATATAAGAAAAAATATTTGACCTTTCAGTTAATCAAGGGATGCAAGTTAAAACAAAAGTGAGACACCTTTGTTTTCTTTTCTTATTAATGAATATTAGCAAGATTAAAGGTTTGGGGAATGTTGTATGCAAATGAACACTCATATTCTGCTGGGGGAAGTTTGTAAATTGGTGCACTTTTAAAATACAACTTTGCAACAAATCAAAAGACTTAAAAATTTAAGAGGGAATACCTTTGACCTGCCAACTGCACTTCTAGGAGTTTGTCCTAATTATTGGACAAGTGCTCACAAAGTAGAATGTGTATGTTCATTTCAGTGTGATTTAGAATAGGAAAAAACAAGAACAACCTAATCCCATATCGACATGGGATCGGTCCACTCAAACATAGCATATTAAAGTTTTGGAATCCTATTCAGTCTTTAAAAAGAGGTAGATATAAAGTGTTAAATGAAAAATGCTGGCTATGAAACAAGATGTTTAAAATAGATATACAAATATATGTGTATATTTGTATAGAGCAAATTCTGGATGGATATACTTAAAATATTAGCAAGGATTATCCCTGAAGGGTGGATTTACAGTTGTTTAAATTTTTTCTTTGCATTTTCCTGTACTTTTAGGATTTATTTTACAATAAGCTTGAGAAGATAAATATGTTTGTATTTTGGAAAGTAAGCAACTTGGAAGAAATAATATTTGATTTCCTAGAGGAGACAGTGGAGGAAACCTTCCTAGTACACACTCACGCTTAAGCTCTTAGTGTTCCCACAGTCATAAGTAACTATAGTTAAAGTCTATGCAACCGATTTAATATAAAGCATCTTCGTACTGTCTGTGTATACGTAGAAGTATGAGTGTAGGGGTGTGTGTGTGTGTGTGTGTATATGTGAGTGTGGGGGGGGGTTGTGATTTCAGTAACTCAAGAAATATACGAGGACAATTTTTGAACAAGTTTCTATTAAAAAAAACGTTTTTAAATACCTAATAAATATCAATGAGTTTATTCATCGTCCTTAGTACCTCTGATTCTTCCCTTTTGTTCAGCTGAATACAACTGAAATCCACAAAGCTGGCAGCAGGGGGAGCGGTGGGATGCAGTTTATGACACACTACGTAAATCTGTGTCAGTGTAGGCAAATACTAGTCACTGAAAATATAAGAAAAAATATTTGACCTTTCAGTTAATCAAGGGATGCAAGTTAAAACAAAAGTGAGACACCTTTGTTTTCTTTTCTTATTAATGAATATTAGCAAGATTAAAGGTTTGGGGAATGTTGTATGCAAATGAACACTCATATTCTGCTGGGGGAAGTTTGTAAATTGGTGCACTTTTAAAATACAACTTTGCAACAAATCAAAAGACTTAAAAATTTAAGAGGGAATACCTTTGACCTGCCAACTGCACTTCTAGGAGTTTGTCCTAATTATTGGACAAGTGCTCACAAAGTAGAATGTGTATGTTCATTTCAGTGTGATTTAGAATAGGAAAAAACAAGAACAACCTAATCCCATATCGACATGGGATCGGTCCACTCAAACATAGCATATTAAAGTTTTGGAATCCTATTCAGTCTTTAAAAAGAGGTAGATATAAAGTGTTAAATGAAAAATGCTGGCTATGAAACAAGATGTTTAAAATAGATATACAAATATATGTGTATATTTGTATAGAGCAAATTCTGGATGGATATACTTAAAATATTAGCAAGGATTATCCCTGAAGGGTGGATTTACAGTTGTTTAAATTTTTTCTTTGCATTTTCCTGTACTTTTAGGATTTATTTTACAATAAGCTTGAGAAGATAAATATGTTTGTATTTTGGAAAGTAAGCAACTTGGAAGAAATAATATTTGATTTCCTAGAGGAGACAGTGGAGGAAACCTTCCTAGTACACACTCACGCTTAAGCTCTTAGTGTTCCCACAGTCATAAGTAACTATAGTTAAAGTCTATGCAACCGATTTAATATAAAGCATCTTCGTACTGTCTGTGTATACGTAGAAGTATGAGTGTAGGGGTGTGTGTGTGTGTGTGTATATATGAGTGTGTGGGGGGGTTGTGATTTCAGTAACTCAAGAAATATACGAGGACAATTTTTGAACAAGTTTCTATTAAAAAAAACGTTTTTAAATACCTAATAAATATCAATGAGTTTATTCATCGTCCTTAGTACCTCTGATTCTTCCCTTTTGTTCAGCTGAATACAACTGAAATCCACAAAGCTGGCAGCAGGGGGAGCGGTGGGATGCAGTTTATGACACACTACGTAAATCTGTGTCAGTGTAGGCCCTCCTACCTTGATCATACGCAGACAACATCTGAATTAGAGGCAAAGTGCAACTCCCAGTACTCTCCCAGGTAATCCATGGAGAAGATCTCTTAAAATTGAAATGAAAATCAGCATGTTAGTTCCAAGTACTGATTTTGTATCAATCACACAGAAACAGAGGTGTACATGAGTGAAAGCAGTAGAAAGCTTGAGGGAGATGAAATTTGTCTGCAGCATGCTCATGCTGTCCTTTGTAATCCCATGTCTTCTCTGTGGTCCTCCTCTCCTAGCCTTCACTGATGGTTTCAAAGTCCTCAGATGTTCTCTTATCCTCTTTATTCCAAACCAATCAGGAAACATCATTGTGGAAAAGACTGATTACCTTAGTAGGCATTTAATATGTAAAGGATTCTTAATATTTACTTTGGTGCATATTTCTGATCTCAAGAGAGCCTGCATTTTATTGAGATAATGCCTTAACCTGGGCAAGTGAAGTTTGAATGACAGCCTTGTGGGTATCAAAAGCAGACTAGCAGGAAAACCGCATTTGTGTGTGTGTGTGTGTGTGTGTGTGTGTGTGTGTGTGTGTGTGTGTGTGTGTCTATAAACTATGGGGTGCCTCTACAATCAGACCACATTGATAGCTAGATGCTAACTGTAGAACAGATAAATCCAGCTCATATTTTAAGCAACAGTATGTTGGCTCAACATTAGTGCATTAGAATAAAATGGTTTATGGGAGAAAATGGTCTCTCAAGTATTCTAATGGAGTCAAGGATACATTGCTAATCCTACTTCACCTAACACCCAGCAGTCAGGTTTCCTGACTCATCATTAAAACACCCTAAATGATGACTAGGAGTAGAGTGTACTGTGCTCTGTGCAAATAGGAGTATGTACAAAGCACAGAGCTACTACAGAGCAAGGAGTGATAAGTTCTATTGTGGATTCAGAGGCAACCAGAGAAAGCATCACAGAAAGAAGTATCAAAACACAGATTGAGGAAGATAAGTAAGACCGTAAGAGATGGACAAAGAAATGGTGTGAACTGATCTGTTTAACGTTTAATGGATGTTCATATGTATGAAGATTCTGTTTCTTTTTTTAACAGGCATTGGGGTCGATGACATGTTTATCATGATTTCTGCCTGGCAGAAGACCAACGTCATGGATAGCATAAAAGAGAGGATGTCCAATGTCTATTCAAAAGTGGCAGTGTCCATTACAATCACCACCATCACCAACATCCTGGCCTTCTATACAGGAATTATGACCTCTTTCAGGTCTGTACAATACTTCTGCATCTATACAGGAACAACCCTGCTCTTTTGTTATTTTTATAACATCACCTGTTTTGGAGCAGTTATGGCCCTGGATGGTAAAAGAGAAGTAGTCTGTCTACGCTGGTTGAAGAAACCAGAAACTCCTGACCAAAAATGTTCCTCATTAAAAAAGCCCTGCTGCCTCCCATGTAATTCTCTCCGAGACAAACATAAAGCTGATATTCACCCAATGAATTTGTTCTTTAGAGACTATTTTGGTCCTTTTCTCACAAGCACTGAGTCCAAGTTTTTTGTAGTGCTTATATACATTTTGTACATCATAAGTAGTATATATGGGTGTTTCCAAGTGCAGGAAGGTTTAGACCTCCGAAATTTGGCAAGTGACGACTCCTACATCACACCGTATTTTAATGTAGAAGAAGAACATTTTTCAAGTCATGGTCCCAGGGTTATGGTTATTGTTACTGAAGCTCTTGACTATTGGGATGGAGATGCTAGGCAAAAATTGGAAAAATGTCTTGTAGATTTTGAAAACAGTGACTATGTAGATAAAAATCTTACAGAGTTTTGGTTACGAGAATATGTGAAATATATGGAAAATCACCATTACAATGTAAATGATAAGATAACTTTTCTAAAAAATATTCCCAATTTTGTAATAGATTCTCCACTTTTTATGTATTATATTAACATTACATCATCACAGGAAATCATTTGTTCCAGGGCCTTCATTCAGACCATGGGTGTTTCTTCTTCAACCAATAAGAAGCTGATGTTACTCCAGTTCCGAGACATGGCCGAAAAGTGTGAAATTCCCCTAATGGTGTATAACCAGGCATTTATATATTTTGATCAGTATTCTGCAATATTAGAAAACACTGTTCGAAATGTAATTGTTGCCTCAACAGCTATGTTCATTGTTTCCTTACTGTTAATCCCTCACCCGCTGTGTTCTTTGTGGGTAACTTTTGCTATCTCTTCTGTGATTGTGGGAGTAACGGGTTTCATGGCATTCTGGAACGTCAATCTTGATTCCATATCCATGATTAATCTTGTCATTTGTATAGGGTTTTCTTTTGATTTTTCTGCGCACATTTCCTATGCATTTGTTTCCAGTTCAAAGCCCTCAGTAAACCAAAAAACCATCGAGGCATTGTATCTGCTAGGCTACCCTGTGTTGCAAAGTGCAATTTCAACAATAATAGGGGTGTGTGTCTTATCTGCAGCTAAAGCATACATCTTCAGGACATTTTTTAAGATTATGTTTCTTGTTATGGTATTTGGAGTTGCTCATGGCCTAATTTTTATTCCGGTATTCTTAACCTTTTTTTGAAAGTTTGTTTGACTAGCCACTAACCAATCAAAGACCAATTATAGAATTCCTGATTGCTCCAATCCAATCTGATAAAAATGCGCTATTAAGAATAGTCAATAAACTAAAAACAAAGGCATGTTTCCTTGGTGTGGAAATCCCATTTTAAAATGTTATTTAAAATATCCTGAGAAAAATTAATTAGTCTTACATTAAAATATCTTTACTAAATTAGGAAGTGTTGTCATCTTTATTATGGTCTATACAATCAAGCATAAGTATAACTTTCCAGTTATTTTTTTCCTTTTATTTCATCATTAGTAGTTTATGCCTGGAATTCAAATATTTTATGTATTATGCTATAAATGGAATATTATTTTCATTGTACTTCCCATATGCGTTATTATGTAAAAGTGCAACTGATTATTATTTATTCTCCTAGTCTGGGGTTTTTCTATGCATGTTTTTTGTGGTGTATTTTGATGAACTGAAGTTTTTAAGTTTTGGAATCCAATTTATCATTTTTTTAATGGTTAGTGTTTTCTGTGTCCTCTGTAAGAATTTTTTTGCCTAATCCAAGATTACAAAAAATTCATCTATGTTTTCTTCTCAAAGCTTTTAATGGTTAGTGTTTTCTGTGTCCTCTGTAAGAATTTTTTGCCTAATCCAAGATTACAAAAAATTCATCTATGTTTTCTTCTCAAAGCTAGTAGTTTTATTTTTACATTTAGGTTTATGATTCATAGACCCGTGTCTGTTGGGAAGTATGGATAGAGGTTCATTGTCTTCCCATTATAGTTACCCAGTTGTCCCAGCAGCATTAGTGAAAAGACTGTCCTTTCACCATAGGGATTAATTTGGCACCTCTGTCAAAGAATCAATTGACAATTTATGTGTAGCTCTATTTTTGTGCATTGATCTGTTTTTCTATCATACCACACTGCATTGATTACTGAAACTTTCTATTAATTATTGAAATTAGGTTAGGTAAGGTATCCAACATTTTTCCTCTTTTCCAAATTGTTTTGGCTATTCTAGGTTCTTTGCGTTTAGATACTAATTTTAGAATCATTTGTCAATTTATCAGAAAAAAACCTGGGATTTTGATTGGGATCATGATTGGGTTATGGTGAATCTACAGATCAATCTGGGGAAAATAGATATCTTGGCAGTATGGAATCTTCCAATCTGTGAACATCGTTTATCTCTCCATTTATTTATATCTTCTTTAATTTCTCTCAGGCATGTCTTATAGATTTACATGGATTTACTTATAAGTACATTAATTTATTATAGCATTGTAAATACTTTAAATCCCCTTTCCATTTTTTTTTACTAGTACATAAAAATACAATTGGTTTTGGTATACCTACCTTATATTGTGTAATCTTTTTAGGTTCATTTATTAGTTCATGCAGAGTTTTTTAGTTTCTCTAATAGTTTTTTTTTTTTTTTTTTTTTTTTTTTTTTGTGGTATGCGGGCCTCCCTCTGCTGCGGCCTCTCCCGTTGCGGAGCACAGGCTCCGGACGCGCAGGCTCAGCGGCCATGGCTCACGGGCCCAGCCGCTTCG
>NC_041224.1:4825844-4838362 GCF_002837175.3 Physeter macrocephalus | reverse complement strand
CGCTTCGCGGCATGTGGGGTCCTCCCAGACCGGGGCGCGAACCCGGTTCCCCTGCATCGGCAGGCGGACGCGCAACCACTGCGCCACCAGGGAAGCCCTCTCTAATAGTTTTTATCTATGTAATTATGTAAAAGTCACATAAAGACAATTCTATTTCTCGCTACATAAACTTTATCTAGTAATTATCTTATTGCACTGGCTTAAAATCTCCAGTAAAATGTGGGAAAATGTACTGAAAGCAGACATCATTGCCTTGTTCCCAACTTTGTAAGGAATGTAGTCAATATCTCAGGAAGTATGATGATTACCTGGAAGTTTTTCATAGCCATCTTCTGTCAGATTGTGGAAGCTCTTTTCTACATATAGTTTTCTGGGATGTTTTAACATGAATGGGTATTAAATTTTGTCAAATAATTTCTGTCCATTGACTGAGATTATCATGTCTATTTTCTATCTTAATCTGTGAGTGTGACAATTTATACTGAATGATTTTTTAATATTATACCAAGCTTGCATTCCTAGGATGACTCACATTTAGTCATGGCATGTTATTATTTTCAAATATTGCTGTCTTTGTTTTGTTAATATGTTGTCAATGATATATGTTCCTATACTTATGAGGCATATTGGTCTACAATTCCCTTTTTTGTAATGCCTTTCTCAGGTCTTTATATGAGGGTTATGCTGCCCTCAGGAAACAAGCCAGTAAATATATATTCCTCCTCTTCTATTTTCTGAAATATGTGATGTATGGTTGATATAATTCTTTCATTTCTTACTTAAATGTTCAGTAGAATTCACCAGTGAAGTCTTCTGGGCATGGAGTTTTTCTGGGAAGGATTTTTATTTCAGATTCACTTTCTTTAACAATTAGAAGGCCATTCAGATGTTCTTTTTCTTCTTGGGTCAATTTTGGTATGTTTGGTTTTATAAGGAATTTGCCCATTTTGCTAATTGGCTAATTGATTATTTTCTTACTATTTTAATGTCTAGTGATGTCCCCTGTGCAGTTCTTGATATTGGTAATTTGTATCATGTACCTTTTATTTCTTGATCAAGGGATTATCAATTTTATTAAATTTTTCCAAGAACCAACTTTTGGCTTTATTGATTTCTTTTATTTCTCTATTTGCTACTTGATTGCCACACTCTTTATTCATTCTTTGAGTTTAACTTTCTCTTCATTTTCTAGCTTTTTAAGGTGGTAGGATAAGTCACTGATTTTAACATTCATTCTTTTCTAAGAAAGCTTTTAATGCTATAAATTTCCTTCTAACTACTCTTTTAACTGTATCCACAAATTTTTATATGAGGGGTGTTCATTATCATTCATTTCGAAATAAGCTCGTATTTTCCTTGTGATTTCTTCTTTGACCATGAATTAAACAATACCTTTATTTTCTCTTCATTATTTAAGAATAGTTTAACTAAGTGGTCCCCACCCTTTTTGGCACCAGGGACCAGTTTCATGGGAGACAAATTTTCCATGGGCCAAGGAGGGTGGGGAATGGTTTTGGGATGATTCAAGCAAATTACCTTTATTGTGCACTTTATTTCTATTATTATTACATTGTGATATATAATGAAATAATTATACAGCTCACCATAATCAATGGGACCCCTGAGCTTGTTTTCACTTGCCACTCACCGATAGGGTTTTGATACAAGTCTGCAAGCAATTGATTTATGATGGTCTCTGTGCAGTCAAACCTCTCTGCTAATGATAATCTGTATTTGCAGCCGCTCCCCAGTGCTAGCATCACTGCCTCAGCTCCACCTCAGATCATCAGGCATTAGATTCTCATAAGGAACACGCAACCTAGATCCCTTGCATGTGCAGTTCACAGTAGGGTTCGTGCTCCTATGAAAATCTAATGCTGCTGTTGATCTGACAGAAGGTGGAGCTCGGGCGGTAATGGGAGCAATGGGGAGCGGCTGTAAATACAGATGAAGCTTCACTCGCTCCCCCGCTGCTGACCTCCTGCTGTGTGGCCCTGTTCCTAACAGGCCACGGACCTGTACTGGTCTGTGGCCTGGGCGTTGGGGACCCCTGGTTTAACTGGATATAGAACTGTAGGTTGAGAAGATGTTTTTCTTTCAGCCCTTTAAAAATGTCATTGCATTGTCTTCTTGATGCAATGCTTTGATTAGAATTCATCCTTCACTGTTATATTTTTAAATTAATTTTTATTGGAGTATAGTTGCTTTACAATGTTGTGTTAGTTTCTGCTGTACAACAAAGTGAATCAGCTATATGTATACATATATCCCCTCTTTTTTGGATTTCTTTCCCATTTAGGTCACCACAGAGCACTGAGTAGAGTTCCCTGAGCTATACAATAAGTTCTCATTAGTTATCTATTTTATACATAGTATCAGTGGTGTATATATGTCAATCCCAATCTCCCAATTCAACCCACCCCCTTCCCTGTTTGGTGCCCATATGTTTGTTCTCTATGTCTGTGTCTCTAGTTCTGTTTTGCAAATAAGATCCTCGACACCATTTTTCTAGATTCCACATATGTCTGTTAATATACGGTATTTGTTTTTCTCTTTCTGACTTAACTTCACTTTGTATGACAATGTCTAGGTCCATCCATGTCTCTAAAATGACCCAATTTCATTCCTTTTTATGGCTGAGTAATATTCCATTGTATATATGTACCACAATTTCTTTTTCCATTCCTCTGTTGATAGACACTTAGGTTGCTTCCATGTCCTGGCTATTGTAAATAGTGCTGCAGTGAACATTGGGGGTACATGCGTCTTTTTGAATTATGGTTTTCTCTGGGTAAATGCCCAGCAGTGGGATTGCTGGGTCATATGGTAGTTCTATTTTTAGTTTTTTAAGGAACCTCCATACTGTTCTCCATAGTGGCTGTATCAATTTACATTCCCACCAACAGTGCAAGAGGGTTCCCTTTTCTCCACACCCTCTCCAGCATTTTTGTACATTTTTTTGATGATGGCCATTCTGACCAGTGTGAGGTGATACCTCACCATAGTTTTGATTTGTATTTCTCTAATAATTAGTGATGTTGAGCATCTTTTCATGTGTTTGTTGGCCATCTGTGTGTATTCTTTGGAGAAATATCTATTTAGGTCTTCCATCCATTTTTTTGATTGGGTTGTTTTTTTTCTGATATTGAGCTTCATGAGCTGTTTGTATGTTTTGGAGATTAATCCTTTGTTAGTTGCTTCATTTGCAAATATTTTCTCCCCTTCACTGTTATATTGATCTTCTTTTTGGAATGCCTTTTTTTCTTCTAGCTTCATTTAAGCTTTTTTTATTATTGGTTTTCAGCAATTTGACTATGATGAGATTGTATATGGTGTTTTTTCTATTCAATCTTCTTAGGTATCTTTAAGCACTGAGGACCTGTGGCTTGATAGTTTCTGTCTGTAGACCTGTAGTTTCTACAGGTAGAAACCTAGATCTGTAGTTTCTGTAGACCTAGACCTGTAGTTTCTGTCATATTTGGAAATATTTTAGCATTTATTTCTTCAAATGTTTTCCTGCCACACTGTCTTTCCCCTCTCCTTCAGCGACTTTAATTACAAATATGTTCTCATGATTTTTAGTTGGTTCATAAAATTGTAATTGTCTCCAAGGTTGCATTTTATTATTAATAAATTGAAATTTATTGACACCTTTGATAAACTCTCCTCTGTAGCCCATATTTTGTTGGAAAAATACTTTCTTCTTATGGTGAGATTCTTGGTAAGCTCAGGAAAATTCTGCTCAGTAAAGGTACTTAATTATGCTTTTATGTATGGAAATATTTAAATATTTTAGTCCAAATATTTTCATCATACTGTCCATTTTTATTTCATTGAGAATGTCATTCTTAGACAAATATTTTATAACACAAAACTCATCAACTATGTTGTCTCTATTTCTAATTATCTTGAATATTTTGCCAAACAAAATAGAGATATCACAAAATAATAGAGCTTTTCAATTTCATTCTATTCATTACAGAATGTAAATTTATTCCCCAAATGGAAGCTCAGCCAAAAATTCTTCTCACAATTTATGAAATTACGAAGCATAATTATAAAATTTCAATCAGGTACACTGTTTAAACTCCCTTATTTGATTTGGTCATTTCCTTCCTCACTTTTGTAGTGACAGATTCAATGACTTCCTATTTATACACCATGTTTTCGAGAATTCCAACTTGCTAAAGGCTTCAAAACTTTAAGTTTCACTCACTGAACACTCTGATTAAAGATTCACAAGTGATTTCGAACAAATTGCAACAAAAAATAATAGAAGACTAATTCACAAACTAGTTGAATAACTTTATACGGCACTAGATTGCTTTTCAAAGTAGCTCCTCAAAGAATCAAACATTTGTAAAATCTGTGTAATATTGGGCAGCTAAGAGGGACAAGTGTGTACTGTAATCCTTGAATATTTTTAATTCAACCTCAACTTAATTGGCAAATAATTGTTGTTCACTTACTTTAGGTATTTTATTAGCTTGTCACCTCCTTCTTCATGTATCCCTCAGGAGGAATCTTTGGTTATCCATTCATATTTACAAATGCAGCCTATTTTGCTCAGGTCATTGATAAATCCATATACAATTGTTAATTCTGTGTCCAGCAGCTAAAACTGGTTTCTACTGCTGTTCTGGTATACCACCTATTTTAAGTTTGTCCTGGACGTCTTGTTTTAAATGAAGTATTATTATTAAGAGATGAATTGAAATAAGCCTGGATTGGTTTGATATTCCTCTGCTTTTTACTTTCAGATTCTTCCATGGTCTAGTCTAGTGATGTGGATGACACAAGTGCCCTGAATAGAACTTTCACTTTAACATGTAGTTAACTGTGAAAGTCACCCACTGATAAACCGCCTCCCTTCCAGATCCTTTACAAATACTATGTAACTAACATTTCCCTCTCATTGGCAGTGAGCAGAGTGCTCAATGAATAAAACGAAGTGTGCTCAGACGCAAGTGCTTAGGGACAGCTATCTCCTCATTGGATTCTTTATTGGTGAAGTCATACTGGCCACTTTAATAAATAAGCCCCAACATTTTAGTGGCTACATTTCCCTGTCTCCTTTCAGGAAAATGCCCTTAGGTTTATACTTCTTATCCTGACCCTTACATTGATCCCTTTCCTTCTTGAAAAACCTGTAAACCAGCCCTGTTTGCTAGGACTGAGTGCTCTCCCTTGATTACAATCCATATCCGTGGGTGAGATCCTCTATTCCACCAACCGATTTTCGATCCTCGGTTGGTTGACTCTAACCATGCAGAAGTGAGGATGTGGAGGGTCGACTGTACAAGATATTTCATATAAAGGACTTGAACATCCACGGATTTTGGTATCTGCAGGGGGTACTGGAACCAATCTCGCTCGGATACCAAAGGACTATTGTAATTTCCCTTGATTTGGGGCTCAGATATTTGTTTTCTAACATAGTCCTCTCATCTTGATGTGGAAGGTCTAGCATAGGCAGAAATATGAAGTCAGTGAGTTACTGAATTATCAGACCATTCATTGTTTAGCTAAAACTTGCCCACCTTCACCTCTTTCACTCACATAAACTCATCTAGGTTGCCCTCTTCCAATCACCCCATCATGTACTTCATGATGGGGGTCAATCGCTTTTGTCTTCCTTGGTTCCTTTTTGTGTTTCTCTTCTTCTGTGTGCTTCTTTTTTGAGGAGGCTTAACTCTAGAAGTTCTTGATCCCCTAAGGCTAAGGAAATACATTGGCAGTGGGCAGAGTGCTCGCTGAATAAAATGAAATGTGCTCAGACACAAGTGCTTGGGGACAGCTATCTCCTCACTGGATTCTTTTTTTTTTTTTTTTTTTGTGGTATGCGGGCCTCCCTCTGTTGTGGCCTCTCCCGTTGCGGAGCACAGGCTCCGGACGCGCAGGCTCAGTGGCCATGGCTCACGGGCCCAGCCGCTCCGCGGCATGTGGGATCCTCCCAGACCGGGGCGCGAACCCGGCTCCCCTGCATCAGCAGGCGGACGCGCAACCACAGTCACTGTAGATGTTCCTGGTCAGTGAGTACCTATCCTGACCATGGTGATTCAGGGACCCAGGTTCCTGCCAACTTATGGTGTTAAAATCCAAATGGCCTCTTTTTGTTGCCTGTGTCTAGATGGCAGATGGGACAGAGAACTTCCTAAAGGTCTTGGCCTATAGGTGAAACACGTCACTTCCATGCATATTTTGACCATATTCTACTGGTCACATGGCCACATGTATAAATCAAAGGAATTAGAAAATGTAGTCCTTGATTGGGCAGCCATGTTTCAGTTAAATTCTGTATTATGGAAAGGTAGCACAATTTTTGATTGAAGAAAGCACTCAATGTCATTGTTTCTTAACCTGTTTACATTTCACTAAAATAAATTTCCAGATGGCTCAATATTTAAATATAAAAAAAGGGACTTTCCTGATGGCACAGTGGTTAAGAGTCTGCCTGCCAATGCAGGGGACACAGAATCTAATGCCACTGACCTAACAGGAGGTGGAGCTCAGGCAGTGATGCAAGCGATGGGGAGTGGCTGTAAATACAGATGGAGCTTCGCTCACTTGCCAGCCACTCACCTTGCGCTGTGTGGTACTTGTGCATGGCCCTGGGTTGAGGACCCCAGGTGTATCACATTGATTGATTTATGTATATTGTAGAATCCTTGCATCCCTGGGAGAAGTCCTACTTGATTACCGTGTATGATTATTTTAATGTGTTGCTGGATTCTCTTTGCTAGTATTTTGTTGAGGATTTTTCTGTCTATGTTCATCAGTGATATTGGATTGTAATTTTCTTTTTTTGTGATATCTTTGTCTGGTTTTGGTTGCAGGGTGATGGTGGCCTTGTAGAATGAGTTTGGGAGTGTTCCTTCCTCTGCCATTTTTTGGAAGAGTTTCAGAAAGATAGGTGTTAGCTCTCCTCCAAATGTTTGCTAGAATTTGACTGTGAAGCCATCTGGTCCTAGACTTTTGTTTGTTGGAAGATTTTTAATTAGTTTCGATTTCATTGCTTGTGATTCATATATTTATAATTTCTACGTCTTCCTGGTTCAGTCTTGGAAGATTGTACCTTTCTAAGAGTTTGTCCACTTTGTTCCAGGTTGTCCATTTTATTGCCATATAGTTGCTTGTAGTAGTCTCTTATGATGCTTTGTATTTCTTCAGTGTCTGTTGTAAATTCTCCTTTTACATTTCTAATTTTATTGATTTGAATCCTCTCCCTTTTATTCTTTTTTTTTTTTTTTTTTTGTGGTACGCGGGCCTCTCACTGTTGTGGCCTCTCCCGTTGCGGAGCACAGGCTCCGGGCGCGCAGGCTCAGCCCAGCCACTCCGCGGCATGTGGGATCTTCCTGGACCGGGGCACGAACCCATGTCCCCTGCATTGGCAGGCGGATTCTCAACCACTGCGCCACCAGGGAAGCCCTCCCTTTTTTTCTTGATGAGTCTGGCTAAAGGTTTATCAATTTTGATTATCTTCTCAAAGAACCAACGTTTAGTTTTATTGATCTTTGCTATTTTTTCTTCATTTCTATTTCATTTATTTCTGCTCTGATCTTTATGATTTCTTTCCTTCTACTAACTTTGGGGACTTTTTGTTCTTCTTTGTCTAGTTGCTTTAGGTGTACAGTTAGATTCTTTATTTGAGATTTTTCTTGTTTCTTGAGGTGAGATTGAATTGCTATAAACTTCCCTCTTAGAACTGCTTTTGCTGCATCCCATAGGTTTTGGATCACCGTGGTTTCATTGTCATTTATTTCTATGTATTTTTTAAATTTCCTCTTTGATTTCTGCAGTGATCTCTTGGTTATTAGCAGCGTAATGTTTAGCCTACATGTGTTTGTGTTTTTTACAGTGTTTTTTTTTTCTTCCTGTAGTTGATTTCTAATTTCACAGCATTGTGGTTAGGGTTAGGGATTAGGGTTAGGGATTAGGTTAGGGATAGGATAGGAACCCCTTATCAGATATATATATTTTTTCCATATTTTAAAATTTATTTTTTAATGCCCGACATTGGAAGGTCTACATCTTGAGTTTTGGGTGGTTGTTTTATTTTGTTTTTTTTTTATTGGACTACAGTTTATCATCATCATTTAACATATTTCACACACACACACACAATGTTGCATTGTATAGATGTACTGGAACTCGGTGTATAGTGGATAGCTATTGACACACACACACTTCTTTCCCCCCTGTTATTGTGGTAAGTCACGCTGAAATCCATGTCCTCATGACCGCAAGTGCATTTTCCACAGTGTCTCCCACACACCCATTTGTTGTCTTTGGACTTTGTCACGGTCTATGCAGAGATAGATTTTTATTTCCACTTGTATGGGTTTGAGAGTATCAGCCTTTCCTTTCTAGCTTCTGGGCTTTCCCTGTACATTCGAAAGACTTCCTCCCTTCGAAAGTATAGAATGAAAACCGACTCATGCATTGCTGTTCTTTGAGCACTTGCTTGGTTTCGGTTTGCTAGTCCACGGCTTCCCTCCTTTGCAGAAGCCAGGACCTCGCTCTTGCACTCTGGGCAGTCCTTGCTGGCCGCCAGGCCCCGCCGGCGTCTCCGTGGAATTTTAACCACCTGGAAATCGCGTGGCTAGTGTGTCTCCATGGCGGCAGACGCCAGCCAATATGTTCCCAGCCTCCTCTCCCCGCCCCCGCGCCCCCTGTCCGTTGCCGGGGTCGGTCGTGCAGTGCTGTGCCATGCGAAACCAGGAGCTAAGTGCCACGAGGATGCCTCAGGGCCGGGGCGGACGCCCTCCACCCGCCCCGGGACAAGCTCTGGCTTTGGGGCGGCAGCACTGCGTCCTCGCTCCCGGGCGTTCGGGATCTGTCCCGCTTACGTTCGCGCCGGTTGTCTGGCGCCACCTGGCGGCCTCTTTTATATCGTCTCTTCCCTCTGGGGCTCTGGCGACCTTCGCGATGGATGGACGCGGCCTCCGAGCGTGAAGCGGAGTTCCTGGAGTCCCGCGAAGCTGGCGGCAACTGTCCTGGTCACGCAGGGGCGTGGGGGGCGTGTCATGCTCTCGCCGCAGACTGGGCGTGCGGGCACGTGCAGGCCGTGCGGGGGAGTGGTCCGTGCCGCGCTTCCGCCCGGACGCGGAGCCGCCTGCCCGGCGTCCCAGTATCCACCGGCGCCCCTTTGGCTGCGTGCACCCACCCTACGGTGGCCCGGCGCCGCGGGGAGGACAGGGAGAGTGTCCTGCACCCAGACGCCTGTGGCGCGGTTGTCCTTCGTCAACCGTATTAACTTCCCCGCTCCCTCTACACCTCCTGCTCCTGAGGAGAAGACTGACCGGTATGTGCCGAGGCCCCTGTAGTGTGGAATGGACTCAGTGGCGGGCACGCTTGAGTCCGGGTGGTTGGGTTCTTTCTGATAGGTTTTTCGGAGTCGCACTCAGGAGGGGGGACCGCGCTGGGCCACGAGAGATAACCTGGGTAGGGTGGCACGGGTCTGGGTGTTGTCCCTCTTGGGGCCCAGTCGTCAGAGGTGCGTCTGCAGAATTTTCCCCAAGTCCCCATCTAGAGACATTGGCGGATGGGTACCTGCCAACTTGGGATAACTGGAGAGGGCACACCCAGCCCGCTCTCTCCCTCATTCCTGTCGCTCCCCCCCGCCCCCCTTTGCTGCCACGCTGCCCTGAGATGGCCGTGAGAGCTCTGGGGCTGGCAGTGATGGGGTAGTGCTGGGGACCAGTGGCTGGACTGAGGTGCCGGGACCCCCCTGCAATTTGTGAATAGCCAGCCCCCATTGCTGGGTGTGGTAAGTTTTTCACCTAATGTGGGCGTTTTTTTGCTGCTAGAGAGGTGTGGTTTTCTTCAGTGCGTGTTGCCAGGGGCATTGGGCTTTCTGGACATGCATAGTGCTCCGGGTTTGAGCAGGACTTTGCACCTGGCTCTCCCCTTGCTTCTTGAGCTGCCTGCCTGGGCGTGTGCATCGGCTCTTAGGTGTGTGTCCAGCTGACCCAATCCTACATCATACTCCACCTCTGGCCCCTGGCAACCCGAGGGCAGTGAGGCCATGCAGTGTGGGTCCTCTCCTCTGTTGTGGCTGTGATAACCTCATCTCACAGGTGTCATGTCATGCGTGAGATGTAATATTCCCAGAATTGTTGGGCCCTGTCACCTGAGAAGAGGCGGCTGGTGAGGCTGAAGCAGGCTCTGCTGGTGACGGTCTCCCTGGGTCTCCCCTTTGGGGATTCCATGCACATGGATTGGTGGTTATGTCATGCTCTCCAGGGCTGGGGCTAAGTTGAACAAGATGAGGGCTGGAAGTTCAAAGCAAATGGGGCCACTCTTGTCCTTCCCTTGGGGCCCTTGCCTCTCCCCCCACTGCCTATTGGTGGTGTGTGGAACTCAGGAGTGGCGACTCTATCCCTACCTTAGTCTCTTGTCCTTTGCTTCAGGGCATCAGTGTGGCTGTGGTCCTCTGATACAACAGACACTTTTTTCACCTTCCTGGCATGTCTTGCAAGTGGCCCTCCCTGCCCTGGGGAGAGCCATTCCACCACTCTGCTGCATGCCTCCTTGGTGTGTGAGCATGTGTCACCTACTCTCTGTGGTGCCTCTGGAGTTGTACAGGTTGTCCCTCAGGTGCTGAAAACCAAGCAGTGCTGTTTCCTTTTCCCAGCAAACCCCTTGTGTCACCACTGTGGTGGTGTGTCCTGTGAGTAGCTTTCTTGGGCGCCTTGATGGTAAGGTGGCACACCTGTCCCACTTTGGGGGCAAGTACCTCCCTGTGGTCATCCTTACTGTGCTAGAGGGACTGAGGTTGCCAGGTGAATGCCATGAATACCTTTTTTGCCAGGACTTGTGTGCAATAGTGGCAGGCTGGCCAGCACAGAGAGGGGCTCAGTCCCACTTCAGGGGAGCCCTCTCATGTGGCAGACAGGTGAGCCTGAGGCAGTGCAGACCTTTTCCAGTCCCCACCGTACATGCTCAGGTTGGGCGTTTGCTTACCCATGCCACAAACGCCCCAGGTGCAGCCCAGTCCTGCCATGTCTTGAAGTGGTTCTGCTGGCCTGACAGGAGAGGAAAATTAGGGACAATGTGCCCTTGGTGAGAAAGTCTCTAGTGATCTGAGAGGGAGCCTTGGAGTGCTGGAGCCCCCAGCTGCTGCCCTTCCAAAGTATACAGTAGCCACTGGTGCAACTGCCACAGCCTGTGGGCAGAGCCTGTCACCTTCCTGTGAGGTGTATGCTGGCGCTGTGGTGGGGCTGAGTACTCCACTTTGTCTACGACAGCCTGTGCCTCCCCAGTCTGAGTTAGGGGAGGGTTCTGAGAGGCTGGCATCCAGTGTAGAGCTGTGTGTGTGCCTGTGTTTGTGTTTCCCCCATGCTGTGCCGGGGTGGGGAGAATGCTACATCCTGACTCCCCTGTCCCACTGCTGTGAGAGCTGTACTGCCTGTTCATGTCCAGAGACACAGACTGTGCTTGTGCATGGATTAGGCTGCCATCCTCAGGAACATGTCCTCTGGACATGAGCCTAGGTCAGAGCAGATGAAAACAGGTATGCATGGATGAATGACAAGGTGAGCAGTCCCGCCAGTGTGGGGATCATCATGCACAGGATTAGGTTAGGGGTTAGAGGTTAGGGGTTAGGGTCAGGGTCAGGGTCAGGGATAGGGGTTAGGGGTTAGGGATTAGGGTTAGGGTCAGGGTCAGGGATAGGGCTAGGGGTTAGGGGTTAGGGTTAGGGTTAGGGTTTGAGGTTAGGGTTAGGGGTTAGGTTTAGGTTCAGTGTCAGGTTATCAGAGTCAAGGATAGAGCTAGGGGTTAGGTTTAGGGTCAGGGTCAGGGTTAGGGGTTAGGGATTAGGGTTAGGGTCAGGGTCAGGGATAGGGCTAGGGGTTAGGGGTTAGGGATTAGGGTTAGGGTTTAGGGTTAGGGTTAGGGTACGTGTTAGGGTACGCTTTAGGGTTAGGGTATTTATTAAACATCTCCCACTCTCCAGATATCACTTAGCACATAAAGGAATATTATTTGGGGTCCAGACATGGAGAAGACTTTAGACACTAGGATAAGACAAAGAACACACGCATTATAAATAAATCACATTAGGCTTTTGTTTTTAACCTGTACATTAAAACACTAGTGCTTAGGAAATCTAATGGAGGCAGAAGCAGTAAAGGGTAGTTTTCTGGCAATAACATCACAGATTTTCTGTATAATACACAGATTTTGACTGGTTAGAAAGTCAAGGAGTCATACTTTTGTTCTGAAGATATAAACCCTCTTCTAAATTGAGGTGTTATTGGAAGTTAGAAATTTTCTCTTGCTGTTGTATTGCTTTGTGTTTTCATGATTATTCTGCTTGCATCTCCCTGTTAAACCTTTGATTTGGGGAAGAGTGCCATTATTGGAAATGAGTTTACAGAATTTTTCTCAAAAACAGAAGGAAATGGTTCTCACCTAAATATTAAGAAATAATCTCTATAGTGGTGTACTAACAGAATTATGATTCAGCGATAATAATTCTATGAAATGTAATTAAACACACAATATATTTTTTT
>NC_041224.1:4820958-4825700 GCF_002837175.3 Physeter macrocephalus | reverse complement strand
TAATATTTTACCACTTGCCATCCTTTCCCACTCCCTGAAATGACCAGCATAATGTGTAGCTTTCTCATTTTATCCAGGTGTTCCTTATATCTGGAACATCATGCTTCTCACTGTAGAAAAACAGATTTAGCTGTCACACTTCTTATAGGCTACATAACAGTCCATAGAACAGAATCACCAAATATTTCAGAATTAGCCAGCGTTTTGAGGGACACTCAGGTTCCTTTCTGTTTTATTTTGTTGTTCTGCTAATTTGTTTTAACCTCAGAAAAATATTTTTTTAAATACAAAAAAGGGGCTTCCCTGGTGGCGCAGTGATTGAGAGTCCGCCTGCCGATGCAGGGGACGCGGGTTCGTGCCCCGGTCTGGGAAGATCCCGCATACCGCGGAGCGGCTGGGCCCGTGAGCCATGGCCGCTGAGCCTGTGCGTCCAGAGCCTGTGCTCCGCAACGGGAGAGGCCGCAACAGTGAGAGGCCCGCGTACCGAAAAAAATAAAATACAAAAAAAAATTAAGTTACGGTTAAGGATTAGGGTTTAGGTTATGGGATAGGGTACGGGTTAGGGTTAGGCCACAGGTTAGGATTAGGGTACAAGTTAGGGTTTTGGTTAGGGTTAGGGTTAGGGTACAGGTTAGGGTATGCGTTAGTGTTAGGGTATGGGTTAGGATTATGGTACGGGTATGATTTAGGGTACAGGTTAGGGTATGGCTATGGGTTAGGGTTAGGGTATGGGTAAGTGTTAGGGTACAGGTTAGGATTAGGGTACGGGTTAGGGTACGGGTTAGGATATGTGTTAGGGTTAGGGCACGGTTTAGGGTTAGTGTATAGTTTAGGGTATGGCTACAGGTTAGAGTTAGTGTATGGGTTAGGGTATGGGTTAGTGTTAGGGTATGGGTTAGGATTAGGGTACAGGTTAGGGTACGGGTTAGGGTATGGGCTAGGGTACACGTTGGGGTTTGGCTTCGGGTTAGGGTTTGGGTACGCATTAGGGTACGGTTTAGTGTTAGGGTGTGGGTTAGGTTTAGGCTACGGGTTAGGGTTACGGTATGGGTTAGTTTTAGGGTTAGGGTACAGGTTAGGGTACGCTTTAGGGTTAGAGTATTTATTAAACCTCTCCCACTCTCCAGATATCACTTAGCACGTAAAGGAATATTATTTGTGGTACAGCCATGGAGAAGACTTTAGACACTAGGATAAGACAAGAACACACACATAAATAAATCACATTAGATTTTGTTTTTAACCTGTACATTAAAACACTAGTGCTTAGGAAATCTAATGGAGGCAGAAACAGTAAAGGGTAGTTTTATAGGAATAACATCACACATTTTCTGTAGAATACAAAGATTTTGACTGGTTAGAAAGTCAAGGAGGAATGCTTTTGTTCTGAAGATGTAAATCCTCTTCTAAATTGAGGTGTTATTGGAAGTTAGAAATTTTTTGTTGCTGTTGTATTGCTTTGTGTTTTCATGATTATTCTGCTTGCATGTCCCTTGTTAAACCTTTGATTTGGAGAAGAGTGCTATTACTGGAAATGAATTTACAGAATTATTCTCAAAATTAAGTATCCTAATTACTCTCGGCAACCTCTCATGATAGCCTCCCATAGCTCCTCATATCCCTACACACTTGCACAATGGATAGTGTAATATTACTGCCGCGTGTTACTGCAGATTAACATTATTTTTGCTGAAAAAAATAAAAACAGGTTCAAATGACAGGGTTTGAAATGGGTTCACAGTGGGAGGGAAACAAATGTAACAATGTAGACAGAACCCTTTGGATGTATTCATCATGTTTTTGTTTTTGGTTTTTTTTTGCTGCTTCATAATCTGTAGTAGAGATTGGTGTGTTCCATGGTGCAGTCCCGCTTCTTATAAGTTTTAGGTGGAATACCCCATTAAGAAGAAGTGCACGTAAGGAAGGTTAGTGAGTCAACCTCCTCTGCCCTCTGTCAGCAGTGGGTGCAGAAAGATAGAGACCAAGTGCTTTCATCCTTGATGTGCAAAGTTTTCACTATATGAATGATGTTTTGTTTGTTTGCAGGTCAGGAACCTTGGTCTCAATATCCCTGTTTAAAAAGTGTTATCACATGTCTGCCAGAAAGAATTTCTGATGACGCTGGAAAAAAATTGAGAGTTATCCTTAACAATTAAGGGTTTCTCAGCAACATGGATGGTACTAGAGATTGTTATACTGAGTGAAGCAAGTCAGACGCAGAAAGACAGGTATCATATGATATTGCTTATATGCGGAATCTAAAAAAAAACGGTACAAAAGAACTTATTTACAGAACAGAAATGAGTCACGGATATAGAAAACAAACTTATGGTTACCAGGGGATTAGTGGGGGAGGGATAAATTGGGAGAATGGGACTGACATATACACAGTAGTATATATAAAATAGATCAGTATTGATATGGACCTGCTGTATAGCACAGGGAACTCTACTCAATGCTCTGTACTGGCCTATATGGGAAAAGAATCTTAAAAAAAAAAACAAGGGTTTGAGGATTATATTATAAATATATATGTGCAAAACCTTTAACATGAAAGGAAAAATCATCTAACTCTGTGGTCCCTGTTATGGTGTAAACATGTTGTTCCTCTAATTTTCAAATTTTGAAGCCCAGCTCCCATGTTGATGATATTAGGAGATGAGGCTTTTGGGAGGTGATTAGGTCATGAGGCCAGGGACCTCAAATATGGGATTACTGACCTAATAAATGTAACAACAGAAGATCTTACGTCCATTACATCATTTCATTGCAGAGCCAGAAAACTCACATTATGAACAATAAATTGGTCCCTCACCAGACTGTAAGGCAGCTGGCAACTTGTCTTTTAAAAAATTAATTAATGAATTGATTGATTGATTAATTTTTTGGCTGCGTTGGGTCTTGGGTTCGGTGCACGGGCTTCTTATTGTGGTGGCTTTTCTGGTTGCGGAGCACGGGCTTTAGGCATGCTGGCTTCAATAGTTGTGGCACACGGGCTCAGTAGTTGTGGCTCGCGAGCTGTACAGCGCAGGCTCAGTATTTGTTGTGCACTGGCTTAGTTACTCCACGGCATGTGGGATCTTCCCGGATCAGGGCTCGAACCGGAGTCCCCTGCATTGGCTGGCGGTTTCTTAGCAACTGCGCCAACAGGGAAGCCCTAAATGTGTGACTCTGTTTCTGTTTTGTAATTTAGTTCATGTGTAGCCCCTTTTCGATTCCACCTGTAAGTGATATCTTATGATAAGTCTCTTTTTCTGTCTGACTTATTTCACTTAGAATGATCATACCTAAGTCCACCCGAGTTGCTTCAACTGGCCTTATTTCATTGATTTCATGGCTGAGTAATATTTCATTGTATTTCATTGTACATAAGTACAACATCTGCTTTATCCATGTTTTCCTTCCAAGGACATTTAGGCTGTACCAACTCGAGGCTTGTAAAGAGAGCGGCACTAAACATTGTGGTGCTTGTTTCCTGCGGATTTTTGTTTTTCCGAAGATGTATGCTGATGAGTGCAAGTTCCGTATGCTCTGTACATCTGTTTTATAGATTTTTTAGGAAACACAGTACACTTCTCTAGAGTGGCCGTTGGCAATTTACATTCCCGCCATCAGCGTAGAGGGCTCCCATTTCTCCACGCTCTGCCCTGAATTTCTGGTTTTTACCCTTTGTGAGGATGGCCCTTCTGACTGATGCGAAGTGACACCTGCTTGTAGTGTTCATTTGCATTGCCCGCCTGTTTGGTAGGCCATAAAGGGCGTATGCGTTTTTCCTTAGTATATTCAGGAAAAACGCATACGCCCTTTTGGCCAACTGCATCATTGGCGAATTCAGCCGCTTTTCATGTGCTTTAATGACGAGTCCAATCTACCTCTTGAAATACCTTTGCTGCAATTCTGTCTTGCTTTGAAGTCCTTTTTGATGACTTACCTCAAGAGATTTTTCAACAATAGGTATCATTTACAAGCCTGCAGGTTTGTGAATTGCAGTGACCCGGAGCTCCATTTTTCAACTTGCTTTTTTGGGAACTTGCCACAAAACAGGAGGGTTGCTTCAAGCCCTATTTTGGTTCTGGGGGCAAGCTGAGCCTTTGATCAATTCCTCTTCCTTATTGGAAATTAGAGTGGCATGTGGCTGTCCAAACATCTAGGGCTTGTCTCTCATTGGTTCCCAATTTCTGCTTCATCCTCCAGACAAATTCCAAACTGTGCGAAACAGGATGTTGAAGGTGCTGATTTCCCCAAGTGGAGAGATTGTTAAGAGAGAGGCTCGAGGGGGGAACCCAACCACAAAGAGATGAGGAGATGAGGTGCCTTTTCCAAACTTTTCCTGATCAGAAGGTGTACGATCCTTTGGGTGTCCCATGCATGTTTTATCTGTGGGAAGGATCCCCTGCCCCTGGAGATTTGGGACCCATGGAATGGGGACCAGGGAGTATTACTCTAAAGGGGCTACATTTGCGGGCCCATCCTTATAAAGCCTCTCACCCCACGAGTGTCTAACCTTAGGTCCCGTCCAGCTGTGGGTCTAGACGTGGTCAGTCCAGGTTGGAACACAGCCACTGAATGAATTCTGTATGAATTTCTATCTGTCTCAGTGTCTTTGCTTTTTTATTTGTAGTGTATTTTTATAATGGGGTGTAGCTGACTTTCAATGCCCTGTTCTGGCTTCTGTACATCGACTTGATTCACTTACAGAGAGACATCCATAAATTGTTTTTCAGATTCTTACCAGTCGTATA
>NC_041224.1:4818490-4820458 GCF_002837175.3 Physeter macrocephalus | reverse complement strand
CAGGGCCCAGGACCCCCGTCCCACACGTCCCCGTCACGGCGACCACCCCCTCCGCCAGCCACCCCGGGGACATCTCAGACCCCAGAAAAGAGCCGCAGCGCCGAGGTGACCTCGGCGAGTGGCCATAGGCCACCGCACCCACCCCGAGACCTGAGCGTGGCCATCTGAGAAGGGATGCACCAGCCCCCTGACCCAGGCGCCCCGTTTCACAGGGCAGATCCTCTTGCTTTGTCTATGGAGGGGGTGTCGAGCAGGGGTGACTGAGGCCTGTGAACGTGTGGCTCAGAGAGGTCCTCCCCAGGAGCCCAGGCACAGGGAGCCCAGGACGTGTCCATCCCTCCCCTCCTGTACCCCACGGAGTGAGGATAAAGCCCCAGTGACCCCCAAGAAGAACATGACACCCAGAGGACTAGACCATCCACTGACCGGGGACTGAGTGTCCACCTCATTTCCCTTGAGAGAACAATGTCTTCACCGGGGCTGCAGACTGCCCCATGTCCCAAAACACCCAGCTTCAGTGAGCCCGCCAGACAGAAAACCCCCTTCCAGGGTCCCATGTGTTAACAGACCCAGCCTTCAGGGGAGGGGGCCAGCCCGATGGAGGATGGACGTGCTGCAACAACGGACACTCACTGGTCCTCGACACGCGCCTGGTTCTACATGGTCTGAGGTCCCACGTGGCTGTCCTTTCGCCCACCGTGTAAGGGGAAGGTGAACCAGAATGTCCAGTCCTGTGTGTCTGACATGTCCCCGCTGGCCCCCCTGGATATGAGGCTCCTGGTGGGAGAAAGCGCAGCCCCTCAAGTCCTTCTCTTTGGTCTCAGGTGCAAGGACAAGCCCTCTGCGGCCCGGACGCCTTGGTGAAAGCAGGCACTGGCGGGGGTGCCCCCGCTGAAGCAGCAGAAGAGGAAGGTCGCCGTCACCACGGAGGTGACCCTGTTCAAGAAGTACTTGCTCAGGGGAAGTACTCTGCGCAGGTGCAGCCACTGTGCAGTTGCGGACGTGGGAGATGTTGGGGCACGTGGTGGGGGAGGGAAGCTCCACACGAGGCAGGGTCTGTGGCTTGAGCCCGTGCCAGAACTGCAGCCCTGGGGTGCCTGCCCGCTAAGACGCCACGTGAACCTGATCACATGATGAGTGGACACCGAGGAGTGCCTTTCCCTCGTCACAGCATCCTCCCCACAGTGAGGTAGCTGTTCTCCTGATTTTGTGTCAGTGACTTGTCCTCAGAGTTTACACCCAGGCACGCATCCCTGCACAACGCAGCCCAGCTTTGCCTAGTTCCAAAGTCTGTAAGAGGGTGTACCACTCAGGCTGCTTTATTGATCTTGATGGCTCAGCATTGTGTCCATGGGATTCTTTCATCTTGTAAATAGAGTTTTTTTTTAAAATAATTTTTATATTTTTACTACCTTTAAACAAAATGTACCCCATTGCTGTGGAATATTCCTTCATAGGAGCGTGCATGGCTCATTTCTGCATCCGCTTGTGATGGTCTTCAGGTTCTTTCAGGTTTGGCTCCTGTGACTGCGGAGTCCATGTCCGTGTGTCCTGGTGCAGGGCCGGTGGGTTTGTGTTCAGCTGGGAGGAGCCTTGCGGGTCTGTGTGCACGGACTTCGCTCTCTGAGGTCCGATTGTTTCAGAAGTGGTTGCATGCCCCCCGCTGCGTACCAGGCTTTCCATTGCCCCACAGCCTGCTGGCATTTGATACTATGTCTTTCATGTCTGCCATTCTGGTAGGTGTATGCCCATTATTTTTCTTATTGTTTTAATCCCTCTGTGGTTAGTGAAGTTGTGCATCTAGTGGTATTCATGGACTATTTCCTGTTGGTTTTAAAAAGTTTTAAAAATTGTGGTCCAAAACACATAACATAAAATTTAGTATCTTAACCATTTTTAAGTGCACTTTCGGGGTCAAGAAGTAATTGGCACTGTTGTGCAAACCTGACCGTCATCGTCCTCCAGAAC
>NC_041224.1:4814897-4817990 GCF_002837175.3 Physeter macrocephalus | reverse complement strand
TTTTTTCTTAAACTTTTTATTGTGAAAAACATCAAAGCTAAGAAAAAGGGAAAATACATGTCAGCTTCACTTGTGTTCAGGAAATAATGCTTTACGGATTCACTTTATTCCCTGTGTGTGTGCTACGTGTGTGCATGTGCCTGTTTGCGTACATATGCTGTGCATGTGCATAGGTATGTACACTTGCACATGTTACTGTGTGCATGGGTACATGCGTGCATGTGTGTTGATATGCTAGTGTATGAATATATTTGTGCTGTGCACGTGCGTATGTTTGTGTGTGTGCTGTGCCTGCCTCTCTTCACACGTTTTTTAAGCCCCATTCAGGGTCCAACTTAGGCCCCCATTACATTCAGTCACCTGCCCCGGGTCCCCTTTAAGCTACAATGTCACAGTTGGAGAGCCCGGCCAGGGCTGGGGGTGCCCCTCCTGTTGGCCTGGCCTCCAGGCCCTGCACGTGGCTCCTGTGTTCCCACCTGTCAGCCAGGCCCCGACTTGGATGGGACGCCACATCTTTCATCACAGGGTCCCATCGCCCAGTCAAGGGGGTTCATTCTCCCCAAAATCAATATCAGGAGTGTGGGGTGGGTGACAGTCCCCACTGAGTCTACTTGATGTGAGACCCTGTGCTGTTGAAAGAGCAGGCTCTCTGCCCTTGGGGGTGGGGGCTGGGGGGTGACATTCGTCCCACGATGGGCTCTCGGGTCCCAGGGTGGGGCGTGCCAGTGTGCAAGCGTTTCCGCTGTGGGTTCTCCTCTCCAACGACTTCTGTGCCCCTACATCTCCCCGTGTCTCCCCTCGAAGACAGCGCGGTGCTCGGGATGGGAGCCATGGAAGCCGTCAGTCACCGCCCCCTCTACACACACACGCACACACACACACGCACGCACACACACGCACACGCTGCAGGGAGGCAGGACCTGAGTGCAGGGCTCTCAGCGGCCCTGAGCACCCCACCCGGCATCGGTCAGCAGAATGGACAGACCAGATCTCCCGGCCCGGACCATGCAGAACTGTCCTGCCTGGGCCTCCTGTGCGGCCGCCTCCTTCTGGAAGCCTGGGAGGCTGGAATCAGGCCACTTCTTTTCTGTCCTGGCAGCAGACTGGGCTGCACTCTAAGAAGTTCTTGGATCACACGTGGATCCTGACCATCAGGTGGTCAGAGACACTGGTAACATTTCTGTTTTGCCTGTTGAAATGTTCAATGGCAACGATATTGTTCAGTTTCCTGATGTGGGTGTCCAAAGATGAGAGACCCATATGTGTGATCTGTACCTCCTATGAGATCAACCCTAAGCTAGTTTAAACATGATCAAGTTCTGTCTACACGGTAAATTTAGACCTCTCCATGTCCTGTCTACTGTACAGGTTTAGAGCTGACCATGTGTTGTCTATAATAAGAAGATTTAGACCTGACCATGTTCTGTGCACGCTAGGAGTATGGGGACCTGGGTAGAAACCCAGCCTGGCCTCAGTACTGGGAAGCTCCGTGACTGCATCAGAAGGTCAGTGCTTAGATATCTGGGGTCTGGAGCTGAGGTGGGCTTGTCTAGGTACCACCCTCTCTTCTGAGTGTGGTGACCTGGTCCTCCCAAGGGTCAGTGCTATGGTCGGGGCCTTAGTCCTTATTCCTGCAAGGTTCACCTTCCCTGGGGCTCGTGGAGAATCCTCAGGAGGGCTACCTGCCGATTATTCCAATTTGCCAGCACGTGCACGGTGCGTAGGGAGGCAGGTTTAGCTGGTGAATTGATTGCAGGGCACGCAGATCGGGCAAAAGGCCGATGGGCAACAGCTCAGGCTGCTGCTGAGCTCTCCTTCCTGTCTGCCGTCCCTACTCAGCAGGATCCAGAGCTGCCCTTCGGCTTTCAGCCGTGCTGTCCTGTGAGTTTTCTCAACAAGTAAGGGAGACAAGAAAGGACTGCACCTGCCAGAACCAAGTAATGTGTTCAACTCTAGCATGAAAGCTTTAAAAAGAGGTAAAATCGCACAGAACCAAAGTGAAAAGAGGAGGACTTCTGTGGGACAAGTGTGGGGAGAGGAGACCCACCTTACACTATTTCCCATCCCAGGAGGTCCCAGGAACCCAGTTGGGGAGAGGAGACCCACCTGACACTTTTTCCCATCCCAGGAGGTCCCAGGAACGCAGCTTGTTTCCATATTAGGGGAGCAAGCAGCAGAGCCATGGTGCCCTGACCAAGGGGACGTGTGACCCCAGGTGCAGGGTCTGGGGAGGTGAGGTCACCCTGGAGAATGTGCACGTTTAGCCCCAGTTGGGGGAGTCTGGGGAGGGCGGTTTACCCTGGGACTGTGGACATGTGACCCAGGTGGAGGGGTCTGAGTAGGAGGGGTCACATGTTGAGAGAGAACGTGTGACTTTAGGTGCAGGGTCTGGAGAGGTGGGTCACCGTGCTGAGTGTGGATGTGCGACCCCAGCTATTGGGTGCGGGGACTGTGTGGGTCTCACCACATCTTCATGCGTCAGGATCACATGTATGAGGAGACCGCATATGTGCTCTTTACCTGCAGTGTGTCTTTTCCCCTTTGAGATTTCCAACCTCTGCATTAAGGGTGTTGCCCTGATTAACCTGTGGTTCCTTTTCTTCCCTTGAACTTGTCACATTCATATGAGGTCATGCATGTTTGAGTGGGTTGCTGCTCTGTGTTCTGGTGAGTGACAACGTTCGGTGGTGTCCTATGAATATCATAATATATCATATGTCTAATCTATGGGGGTCAGCACTGCCTAGGTCTCCCTGGGCAGAGGTGAGGTGAGCACAGACTAGGCCCCCCTGATAATGGTCTCCCATGTGCCATGTGAGGGTACCGTGATGGCCCCTAAGGTAGGGGACTGTGTCTGGGCCTCCGACATTTGTGATGAAGGAGAGTCGAAAGGGAATCTCAATAAACAAGACACTATTTTAAGAATTTATTTTAAGTGAAATAAAACACACATCACGTACCCTTTACCATCGTCACCATTTTAAGTGCACGTTTCTGAGGCATCAGATCTATTCACTTTCTCGTGGAGCCACCACGACCATGCCTAGAACTTTTCATCTTGCAAAACCAAAATTCCACAACCATGAAAGTCTC
>NC_041224.1:4811574-4813632 GCF_002837175.3 Physeter macrocephalus | reverse complement strand
AAGAGTATTGATTTCACGTATCATGTAAAGGATTCACAGTGATGATAGGGCAATTAAGGTTACAATAATGGATGGTAAATTGTTCACATTTTCTCTACCTGTGCATCTATTGTATGTATATGAGTTAGTTTAGTTGTCAATATTAGTGAAATAATATAGAGGACTAGAGAACTTCTTTTAAAAATCACTATTAATGTGTGTGATGAAAATGTAAAAGTTCTTCCATAATCGGTGATGTTGTATCTTGAGAGCCTAGATGAAATTGATATGCCTGAGTGATATACAGGATTTTAGGCTATGATTTAAGTTTGAGAAAGCTACATCACTTGTTACTTTTATCTCATTTATTGAGAAAGATATAATTGTTTTGTAGGCTTGAAAGTGGTTGAAAAGGACTTGAGACCTTCCTTATTTTACATTTAGAAAGACCTAATTGTTATGGTGTTGGCTTGAAAGTGGTTGAAAAGGACTTGAGACCTTCCTTATTTTACATTTACAAAGGTAGGATCTTGAAACATAGGATATGGTGGAGGGCATTTGTGTAACAATTCTAGGTTAGGAGTAGCAGTTTCCAGGGCTAAGACTTCTTGTCTAGACGCAAATGCTTTTCAAAGTATGAAGATTATTGTTAGCATTACTGCTGCTAATGAGATGAATGAGCCTAAAGACAAAATATTTCATGTTGTGTGTGCCTCAGGGTACTCAGACTAATGTATTGATGTCCCTGATAGGCCAGAAAGTGCCGCGGGAAGTCATATTTACTACTACAAATTTACTTGTGAAGTGAATTTTTGCTCATGCTGAGTTAACTGTATAATCTGAGAATAGTGGGAATCAGTGTAGGAAGCCTCCTATAATAGTGAAGCCTGCTCCCATGAACATGAGGTCATGGAAGTGTGCTGCTACATAGTATGTATCCTGGAGGACAGTGTCCGGGGATGAGTCCGCTAAGATGATTCCTGTCAAACCTCCTACTGTAAAAAGAAAAACTAAAGCCTAAAACTCATAATATAGTGGGAGGTCATATAATATTACCTCCGTGAACAGTTGCTAACCAGGGACTTCCCTGGTGGCACCGTGGTTAAGAATTCGCCTGCCAATGCAGGGGACAGGGGTTAGAGCCCTTGTCTGGGAAGATTCCACCTGCCGCGCGGAGCAAAAAGCCCATGCACCACAACTACGGAGCCTGCCGTCTAGAGCCCGCAAGCCACAACTACTGAAGCCCACATGCCTAGAGGCCGTGCTCTGAAACAAAGGAAGCCTTTGCAATGAAAAGGCTGTGCACCGCAACGAAGAGTAGCTGCCGCTCACTGCAACCAGAGAAAGCCCACTCCTGTAGGGATAGAAGTAATTACGGTAGCTTTTGCAAAGTATGCTACTGAGTGGACAGCTATCCCTATGGTAAATATGTGATGGGCCCACAAGAGAAATCCTAAAAAGCCTGTGGGCATGACTCATACTATTCGCAAATAGCTGAAAGGCACTTTTTGTCCTAAATAGTATGTAATGATATGTGAGTTTATAACAAACTCTGGTAGGCCATGAATACAGACTTCAGGGTGACCAAAGAATCAAAATAGGTGTTGGTATAGGATTCGGTCTCCTCCTGCAGAGTCAAAGAAAGTAGTGTTGAGATTTCTACCTCTTAAGAGTATAGCAGTTCTGGCTGCTCGGGCTGAGAGTGGTAATTATAGTAATATGGCTGTAGTTGGGGAAGATTATACATATAATGGTGTTTGGTATTGGGGTATGACTGCTGGTTTTGAATGAAAGACTATAGTAATAAAAGTAATAGCACCAAGAATTGAAGAGACACCTGCTAAATGTAACGAGGAAATGGTTAGGTCGACAGAGGCTCCTGCGTGGGCCAGATTGCAGGCTAGATGTGAATACCCGGTCCACTGGAACCAGAACCAGCTTCTACTATTGGTGATATGAGTAGGAGTAAGAATGATGGGAGAAGTAGTCAAAAGTTTACATGATTTATTCGGGGAAATGCTACCTCAGGTGTCTGAGTTATTAGTGGCCCAAGTGAGTTTTCAAACCCTGCAATATAAT
>NC_041224.1:4808580-4810491 GCF_002837175.3 Physeter macrocephalus | reverse complement strand
AGGAAGGTTATTTCTTTGAATGTTCAAAGTGTTTTGTGTTTGTGTTGTTTAATGAAGGGAATACAGTTAGTGATGTGGAGTATGTTAGCTTCAAGTAGAAATATATGCTGAGGACTGCTATGATGGCTATTAGTGTTGGTAGAATGATGTTGTCATTTTTGTAGTCTCTTGGATAAGTATTCATTTGGATAAAAACCCTGATAGTGATGGGTGATGTCCTAATGATACTATAATGGTGAGGAAAAGGATTGTGATGGGAGGTGTTTTACCTGATGTGTGTGATAATGATACTCTTGTAGTACATGATCTTTGCATAAATAAGAAGAAGATAGTGTTGTTATGGTATAAATTACTATGTTTAGGATTGCTATAATCTGAGTATACATTATAAGAGCTGTTTTTCATCCTATATGGGCAAGTGGTGAGGAGAGTGTAATTTTTCCAGGTGAGTATGGCTATGTCTGCCTCAGCCTCCAGCTATGGCTTATAATATCACTATGGTCAATAGTATATTTAGGTTGATGTGTGGTGACATGTGATATAAAACTGATAAGGGTGCAATTTTATCATGTTGATAGCATCAGGTCTGCTGTTCATGGGACGCCTTGGGTGACTTCAGGCACTCAGAAGTGAAATGGGGAAAGTCCTACTTTTGTGACAAGGGCGATTGTCATGAGGGTGGTTGCTGCTGGATTAAAGATTTTTGTTATTCATTGTGTTCCTTGACCAGAGTATATTAGATTAATGATAATAGTCTTTATAAGTAGTATTGATGTGGTGGATTGTTTTAGGAAATATTTGTTGGATGTTTCTGTAGCTTATGGGTTCATGGTTTTTATTAGAATGGGGATACTATTAACCCTTGTGAGCTTGTTATACAATTATATTTCCTGAGATAATGGTCAGTAGAATGATAGTAAAAACAATGAGAGTTTATTAGTACAGGAAGGATATACAACAACATTTTGGGGGTATGGGTGTGTAGCTTATTTAGAGAACCTTAGTATAAAGCATGTGGTGTAATGTGGTAGCATGGAGAATGTAAAATTCTTAGGAAGAATTCAATTCCAGGAGTAAGAGCATTGAAACCTCTATGATTTACTCTATCAAAGTAACTCTTTTGTCAGACATATTTCTTAAGTTTGTGGTGGGTTGCCTGGTATGATGACAGGTAGTGAAGACTCTCATCTACATCAGGCTAATGTTAGTAGTAAAAAAAATTTTTATAAGCGATGTAGACGTTGATCATATCAAAATTGTGGGTAGGAGGCTCAAATTCATAGAAAGGTGATTGTTAGATGTGTTTTAATGATGACTTGGGGTGTATATAATTCTGGCACCTAGGGATTGTCGAATGCTCCTAAAAATGGATTGTTGTGGAAATGTTTATTATAAGGAAATTGACATATTCTCTAGGAAGGACGGGGTGAGTGAGCCTGATACATTTTCTACATTGAAGACATATACAGGTTTTGATTCTACTTCTGTTAAATCAAGTGAGGCTTCATTGGATTTCTGCTACTGCGGAGATAATAAAATTTTGGGTAGGGGTCAGGAGAAAATTAGTCGAAGGTGTTCTTGTGTAATAATTACTGTTGAAAGTGTAAATGATCCATTTATCAGTAAGACTGAGAATAGAATAACTGCTACATTACTTCATATGAGATTGTCTATGCTACTGTCCCTAGAGCTCCAGTGAGTGAGTATTTTGAATGTGAAGTTCATCCAGATCTGAGGATGGAATAAATGGCTAGGTGTGTGATATGGCTAATATAAATAATATGCCTACATTTATATTAATTAGTGGATAAGATATGGGAAGAGGAATTCATGTTGTGAGAGCCAGGGTTAAGGCTAGCATTGGGGCAATAATATATAAATTGATGATGTTGATGGACATAGTGGTTCTTT
>NC_041224.1:4807096-4808483 GCF_002837175.3 Physeter macrocephalus | reverse complement strand
AGACATTTTGTAAAGTAAGCTGTATTGCTCTTGTCCTTTCATACTGGAAGAAATCTGCAATAGACAGAAACCAACCAGGATGACTGCAGTCTGAACTCAGATCACGTGAGACTTTAATAGTTGAACAAAGAGACAATTAATAGCAGTTATGCCATTGAAATGTCGTGATCCAGCATCAAGGTCATAAACCATATTGCCGATATGAACTCTAGAATACAATTATTCGACTGTAAATCTGAAGACAGAGATTGAGCCCTCTTTCTCGCAAACCCTTTGGTGAATCAACAAATTGAATTGTAACTTCAGAGAAGCAGCTTCAATTCTGCCAGAGATTTTCCTGGCTTTTTTCTTTTTTTCTTTGTCAAATGAAGGAGAAGCAGATTGAAGCCAGTTGACTAGAGGATTTGCCTGTTAACTAAAGTTTCCTGGGGTTAAGACTCATCAGTCTCGTAAAGATTTGGCTTAATTACAATATTTCCTTTACATCCAATTGATGTAGGATAAAGTCTTGCAATCCTTATTTTTAGGAATTAAGTACAAGGTGCACCAGCTTCAGTAGTTGTGGCACGCAGGCTCAGTAGTTGTGTCCCCCTGGCTTAGTTGCTCCATGGCACGTGGGATCTTCCTGGACCGGGGATCGAACCCGTGTCCCCTGCATTGGCAGGCGAATTCTTAACGACTGCATCACCAGGGAAGTCCCAGAATCGCAGTCTCCCTTTTAATATACCTTAAGCCCAAAGAATCCATGGAAAATTGTTACAGAAATTAAGAGAATAAAATATTGTAAGGACTATAACAGAAGCATATAGTACACTGTACATATAGACACATCCTAAGCAGTTACAAAGTATATTAAAAAGGAAGCTGCAATTTTAAAAGAATAAGATATTATACCCACAAACTCCCAATCTTTTCTGAAAAGTTGCAATCTGAAACCCTATTGTAGGAAGCAGAAGATTCCAGGACATTCTACAAATGAAGGACTCTAAACCCTGTGGGTGGATAAGGAATTCTGGAAGAAAGGTATCCTCACCCAAGGAGAGCAGGTTCATAAACTTTTCTCACATCACATTCCTGTACAATTCCCATTGATCTTGGTCCAGGCATTCCCAGTCCTCTTGAGAGAAATCTTTGGGCACATCCTGGAATGTCAGCAGTCCCTGAAATTAAAAGTACACCTGCCATGTGGCCACAGGAAGAGTTCATAATGTGACACAAGAAGAAAACAGCAAATTAAGAGAACTGGTTTTAATTTAGAAGAGTGTCTTCAATTATCCACTAATATATATACATATATATATTTTTTTCACAAAGTAACTTTCTCTATTTCTAAATACAATAAAGAGTATGTCATGTGATCCACAAAACCAGTATAGAGACTATACTT
>NC_041224.1:4805964-4807033 GCF_002837175.3 Physeter macrocephalus | reverse complement strand
GAGTATGGCATGTGATCCACAAAAGCAGTATAGAGACTATACTTATCTGGAAAAGAAATGATAAAATGATTGTTTCAACACAGGCATATGTATTTTTGAGTGTTTTATTTATATCAAACTGGATAAAATGTGTGTATTTCTCAGACAAAAAAGACATGTCGAGGTAGAAATGTAACTTTCAACTATTCATCGGTCCACAACTATAATGGAGAGATTGTAAAATTCCAGATTGTGATTCAGTAGGTCCGGTGGGCCTGAATTCTATTTTTTTAACAAGCTCATTTTTTTGTGTGTGTGTGGTATGCGGGCTTTCCTCTGTTGTGGCCTCTCCCGTTGTGGATCACAGGCTCCGGACGCGCAGGCTCAGCGGCCATGGCTCACGGGCCCAGCCGCTCCGCGGCACGTGGGATCCTCCCGGACCGGGGCGCGAACCCGGTTCCCCTGCATCGGCAGGCGGACGCGCAACCACTGCGCCACCAGGGAAGCCCAACAAGCTCATTTTTAACTAGTGACGCCACAGTCTCTGATTCATTAACGACAATTGTGAATAGCAGAGACATAATTAAAAGGTAAAAATTCGTACTTAGGGGCTTCCCTGGTGGCGCAGTGGTTGGGAGTTCGCCTGCCGATGCAGGCGACACGGGTTTGTGCCCCGGTCCGGGAGGATTTAAAAAAAGTCGTATTTAATTTTGAACTTAAAGTGTTTTACAGATTTCACACGTTTAATACGATAGTAAGCACGGCAGCAACAATCATTTGTGAACATTTACTGTAGACCGTGTATCTGCTCTCCTTGAGTTTTTGGGTAGGATTCCAGGAAAAAGGCCTGCGCTGCGGCCACAGTGGGCGGAGCCCCCAGGCCGGGCCGCCCCTCCAGGACCCCCGACGGGGCCCTGCGCTCCTGGCGGCTCCTCCCCCGGCGCCCCGCTCCCTCCCGGAAGGCCTCGGGGCAGAGCGGCCCCACCCGCTGCGGCCAGAACGGAGCCCGCGTTTCCTCAGAGCTGGAGCTCCCGGCTCGGGGTCTCTTCCCTCCGCCGTCACGGAGCTGCCCCGGGGCCCGAGGGGAGGG
>NC_041224.1:4804667-4805725 GCF_002837175.3 Physeter macrocephalus | reverse complement strand
GGGGGCGGCCTGAGCGTCCTGAGGGGACACGGGGCAATGAGGGGCAGGCTCCGGCCGCAGCGTCAGCGCCCCTCCTCCCGACGGCGGGGAAAGCGGCCGAAAGTTCCTCCCCGAGGCTCGCAGGCCTCTTATTCAGCCGAGGCCCTCTGCGCCCCTTCCTCCCTGAGCTAAAGTACCGGGTGGAGGGGACAGGGCGGGGGGCTGGCGCAGGTGTTGGGGGACATGAAAAGGTGATCGTCAGCTAAGGAGAACCAGCTCTCCCAAGGTGAGGAATGCAGGGCTTTCCTTTGTTTGGGAAGATGCCAGAGTCCGGCTCACCGAATTCCTTCCTTTGATATGCACCTCAGCCCTCTGGGGCCTGCATTCTGTATGTGCATATCCTGAGTTCCTCAGGGCCCGCCCGCTCACATTGGAGCGCTGCAGGTGCTGATGGCTGTGACATCCTTTGTTTACTGAGATGGCAAGAAATATTCCATTTCTCACAGGCTTGAGGGGCAGACAGTGAAAAAGAGTCGGAGAATCTCACTCGGCATGTACTTTGGTTTATATATAGATAATATTTATACTTAACTGTGCTAGTAGAGGCTCTCGAGTCCAATCAACTTGTACTACTGCCCTCTATGTATTAATTTCATCAATATCATAAGATAAATGCCTACAGAATGGACTTAATCCAGTTAAATAGCATAATGATTTTTAAAGGACACATAATAGAAATATAACAACAAAACATTTACCACTAAAGGCTGGGTCTGGAACAACCTAAAGAAATGTTCCATTGTTAAAATATTGAAAGAATATTCAATAGAAATGTCAAGAAAAATGACAAATAATAAGGTTAGCAGAATGTTGAAATGATCTATCTTTATGATTAAAGTGGCAGAAAATCATTTATTAGTAGGCACTGGGGCAGAAGATGCCTGATTTTATATCTTTGTTTAAAGGAAACATAATAGAAGTATAACAACAAAACCTTTACCACTAAAGGCTGGGTCTGGAACAACCTAAATAAATGTTCCATTGTTAAAATGTTGAAAGTTGTATTCAATAGAATGTTA
>NC_041224.1:4800312-4804520 GCF_002837175.3 Physeter macrocephalus | reverse complement strand
GCAGAATGTTGAAATGTTCTATCTTTATCATTAAAGTGGCAGAAAATCATTTATTAGTAGGCACTGGGGGCAGAAGATGCCTGATTTTATATCTTTTTTCATATTTGTGCAGTTGTTTCAACAGGTAACTTAAAGACAAAATGGAAAAGCAAGGAGGTTTGTGCCTGAGATCATGTTGATGTGAAACCTGGGATGGCCACCTTGTGCCAGGTGTGTTAAGTTTACCTCGCAGGTAGCCCTCAGAGCTCCCGAGAAACAAGGGCTGGAATTTTTCTGCTGGGTGCCCCTTAGCTTCTGTGACTTGATTGATTGTGAGTCATGTTGGGGGAAAGACCTGATCACAGGAAGAGGGTGGGAATAGAGTGATTTGGGGAGCAGCTGACAACATTCATCACAGCTCATGGCCTGAATGAATTTTAAAGAAACAGGAAAACAAATGATTCTTATGGAATCAGAGAATGTGAGGGCTGGAAAATCCCAGAAAATGAAAAACACCCCATCCCATTTTCCAGATGAGAAAACAGAGGCCCAGCAAAGTGAAATCCCTCAGCCAAGTTGCACCTGTCTCTCCTCCCCACTACATGGTTCATGAAAGCAGGACTTTTCCTGTCTTGATCACTGTTGAACCCTAAAAAGGGCCACGCATCAGGCAGCTGCTCCAAAAATTTTGGTTGACTCTATGAACAATGCTATTTCTTTCTTTCTCACTCTTATTCAGGATTGTGCCAAGAACTCCCCAGGTTGCAATGTAATTCGATAAATGTAAATATTAATTGAGTTTTGTTGTGATGAGGACTTAGTCTTTGACTTGGTTCAGATCCTGGTTCTGTCACTCAATAGCTGTTTGGGTTTGGGAAAATTACTAAACCTCTCTGAGATTATTTCCTCCTTTGAAAAGTGGGGATAAATCATTCTGAGCCAGCAGAGCACCTGCATGAGACATGTGCACTAAATATTGGTCTTCTCAACTCTTATTGAGTTGTCTGAGCTGTTTGTATAGTTTGGAAATTAAGCCCTTGTCAATCTCGTCTTTTGCTAGTATTTTCTCCCAGTCCATAGGTTGTATTTTCATTTTGATTATGGTTTCCTTTGCTGTGCAACAGCTTATAAGTGTGATTAGTTCCTGTTTCTTTTTTGCTTTTACAGTAAGTCCCCTGCATATGAACAAGTTCTGTTCCAAGAGTGCGTTTGTAAAACCAATTTGTTTGTAAGTCCAACAGCGTTAGCCTAGGTACGCAACTTACACAGTCGGCTATATGGTATTGTACCATAATAGGTTTCTAATGCTTTCCATGCAAACAATACATAAAAAAACAAACACAAAAATAAAGAAAACATTTTTAATCTGATAGTACAGTAAGTTGAAAAGTACAGTAATACACTGTGACAGCTGGGATACTCGGGCTGGCATGGAGGGAAGAGGCGAGAAGAGTTACTGACTGGAGGAGGCAGAGGAGGTGGGAGAAGGTAGAGGTGAAGGATTATCAGCGGTAGGAGAAAGAGGGCAAGCTGCCATTTCACTCATGCCTGACGTTGATGGCACAGGTTCTGGTTCCTTGCTGGATTTAATTCTATCTACCCTCTTGAAAAAATGATCCATTGATGTCTGGGTAGTCGTTCCTTTTTTCTCATCATAGGTGACAAGGTAGCACTGGATTGCATTCTGAATGGCTGCCACCTTTGGGTACCATTCTAGGTTCGGGTCCTGTGCCTCAAAAACTAACAATGCTTCCTCAAATAAAGAAGATTCCGACATTTTCTGTGTCGTGAATCTGTTCAGTTCTTCAGTTACCTCTTCTTCCTCCTGTCCCTCTTCATCCTTTCTCTGGGCCTCCAATTCCATCAGTAAGCTCCTCATGTTGTACAGCAAGGAGTTCAATGAAATCGTCCTCTTGCAGATCTAGCTGCAGCTTCTCGCTGTGGGTCACTACGTTGCTGAAGACCTCTTCGGACTTCTGATCGACTTTCTCAAATCCACAAAAATCATGAACAAACTGTGAGCGAAGGTTCTTCCAAACCCCATCCATGGTGCCCCCCATACCCACACACCGTGCAAAGTCGGTATTTTTTATGGTCTTGTAGATGTTATAGTCCTTCCAAAGTTGTCCCTAGGTTGTTCCTGATTTGTCACTTACCTTTACTGCCTGACAAAAAGTGTGACATAAATAATATTTCTTGAAAGTCGCTCTAACTCCCTGGTCCATAGGTTGGATGAGCAGTGTAGTATTCGGTGACAGATGCACTACTTTGACGTTGGGATGAAAGTCATCCATGGATGGGGGATGGCCCAGAACATTGTCGAGCAGCAAAAGAATGTTTTGCTGGAACGTCCTTCTCCAAGCAATATTTCTCTACATCTGGGATAAAGTGGTGGTAAAAGCAGTCCTGGAACGTGGCCTGTGCAATCCAGGATGTAAGGTTATGCTTCCACACAACAGGAAGAGAGCCCTTGGCTATGTTTTTAAGGGTTCTTGGGCTCTCTGAATGATAAACTAAGAGAGGCTTCAGCTTCAATTCACCAGAAGCATGGCCACAAAACAACAGTTAGCCTATCCTTTGCTGTTTTACAGCCCGGCACCAACTTTTCCTCCTTACTGATGTAATTTTGGTCTGGCATCTTCCTGTACAGTTGTGTCTCATACACATTAAAAACCTGGTCTGGTAAATACACACCATCATCAATAATTTCTTAAAGTGTTTCCGGAAGTTCCTGGACAGCTACCCTTTATGCACTTGCTGCCTCTTCACTTACTTTTACATTGTGAAGTTTGGCTCTAGCCTTGAACCGATGAAACCAGCCATGGCTGGCATTAAAAGATGTGCCCTTTGATTCTTTGCCGTGTTTCTTCTTCAAGGCTTCATAAAGGCCTTTAGCTTTCTCTTGAATCAGCATGAAGCTGAGCAGGACTCAGCGCTGATGTTGTTCCTGCATCTGCACACTGAGAAGTTTCTCCATCTCCTCCATCAGTTTTCTATGCTTCTTCGATATTTTGTCAACATCGTTGGCACAGCAGACTTCACACATTCCATGATCTTGTCCTTGTTCTTCAGATTCGTGCCAATGATTGAATGATTCATGTTATAAGAGTCAGCGATGTCTAACATCTTTCTGCCTCGCTCCACTATCTCAATTACTTTCACTTTTGTTTCCATCATCATCAACGCTTGGCGCTTCTTAACAGTACCAGCTACTTCACTGCTGCTTTTACGCTTGCTTCCAGACATCTTGGGCTTGAAATAAAGGTACTGTACTCTATACAGCACTGTAAAGTACACAAAAGCACAACCACTTATAGAGGATGCACGCACGTGACAATGTATGCCAGACACGTGAACTAACTTACATGATTGGACATGCGAATGGACGTTTGCATCTTTGAAAGTTTGCAACTTGAAGGTTCGTATGTAGGTGACTTACTGTATTTGTACTGCCTAGGGAGAACTACCTAGGAAAACTGTGGTATGATTTATGTCAGAGAATGTTTTGCTTATGTTCTCTTCTAGGAGTTTTAAGGTATCCTACCTTACATTTAAGCATATAAGCCGTTTTGAGTTTATTTTTATTTATTTTTTATTTTTTAATATTTTTGTGGTACGCGGGCCTCTCACTGTTGTGGCCTCTCCTGTTGTGGAGCACAGGCTCCTGACGCAAAGGCTCAGCGGCCATGGCTCACGGGCCCAGCCGCTCTGCGGCATGTGGGATCCTCCTGGACCGGGACACGAACCCGTGTCCCCTGCATCAGCAGGCAGACCCTGAACCACTGCGCCACCAGGGAAGCCCTTGAGTTTATTTTTGTGTGTGGTGTGAGGGTATGTTTTGACTTCACTGATTTGCATACGGCGGTCCAACTTTCATAACACCACTGGCTGAAGAGACTATCTTTTCCCCATTGTATATTCTTGCCTCCTTTATCGAAGGTTAATGGACCATAGGTCTGTGGGTTTATTTCTGGGCTCTCTATTCCATTCCATTGATCCATGAATCTCTTTCTGTGCCAATACCATGCAGTTTTGATTACTGTAACTTTGTAGTATTTTCTGAGGTTTACGAGGGTTATGCCTTCTGCTTTGTTCTTTTTCCTCAGGATTGTGTTGACCATTCTGACTTTTTATGGTTCCAGATACATTTTAGGATTATTTGTTCTAGTTCTGGGGAAAATGTCATGGGTAATTTGATAGGGATCACATTAAATCTGTAGATTGCTTTG
>NC_041224.1:4767116-4800289 GCF_002837175.3 Physeter macrocephalus | reverse complement strand
ATGCACGCACGTGACAATGTATGCCAGACACGTGAACTAACTTACATGATTGGACATGCGAATGGACGTTTGCATCTTTGAAAGTTTGCAACTTGAAGGTTCGTATGTAGGTGACTTACTGTATTTGTACTGCCTAGGGAGAACTACCTAGGAAAACTGTGGTATGATTTATGTCAGAGAATGTTTTGCTTATGTTCTCTTCTAGGAGTTTTAAGGTATCCTACCTTACATTTAAGCATATAAGCCGTTTTGAGTTTATTTTTATTTATTTTTTATTTTTTAATATTTTTGTGGTACGCGGGCCTCTCACTGTTGTGGCCTCTCCTGTTGTGGAGCACAGGCTCCTGACGCAAAGGCTCAGCGGCCATGGCTCACGGGCCCAGCCGCTCTGCGGCATGTGGGATCCTCCTGGACCGGGACACGAACCCGTGTCCCCTGCATCAGCAGGCAGACCCTGAACCACTGCGCCACCAGGGAAGCCCTTGAGTTTATTTTTGTGTGTGGTGTGAGGGTATGTTTTGACTTCACTGATTTGCATACGGCGGTCCAACTTTCATAACACCACTGGCTGAAGAGACTATCTTTTCCCCATTGTATATTCTTGCCTCCTTTATCGAAGGTTAATGGACCATAGGTCTGTGGGTTTATTTCTGGGCTCTCTATTCCATTCCATTGATCCATGAATCTCTTTCTGTGCCAATACCATGCAGTTTTGATTACTGTAACTTTGTAGTATTTTCTGAGGTTTACGAGGGTTATGCCTTCTGCTTTGTTCTTTTTCCTCAGGATTGTGTTGACCATTCTGACTTTTTATGGTTCCAGATACATTTTAGGATTATTTGTTCTAGTTCTGGGGAAAATGTCATGGGTAGTTTGACAGGGATCACATTAAATCTGTAGATTGCTTTGGGTAGTATAGCCATTTTAACAGTATTAATTCTTCCCATCCAAGAGCGTGGGATGTCTTTCCATTTCTTTGAATCATCTTCAGGGTCCTTTACTAATGTTTTGTAGTTCTCAGCATATAAGTCTTTCACCTCCTTGGTGAGGTTTTTTCCTAAGTATTTTATTTTTTTGATGCCATTTAAAAAAGGATTGCTTGTTTACATTTCCTTTCTGATATTTCATTGTTAGTGTAAAGAAATGCAACCAGGGACTTCCCTTTTGGCTCTGTGGTTGAGAATCTGCCTGCCAATACAGGGGACATGGGTTTGAGCCCTGGAGCAGGAAGATCTCACATGCCGTGGAGCAGCTAAACCTGTGTGCCACAACTTCTTAGCCTGCACACTAGAGCCCGAGAGCCATAACTACTGAGCCCGTGTGCCACAACTACTTAAGCCAGCGTTCCTAGAGCCCATGCTCCACAACAAGAGAAGCCACTGCAATGAGAAGCCTGAGCACCACAACGAAGACTAGCCCCCACTGACCACAACTAGAGAAAGCCCGTGCACAGCAATGAAGACCCAATGCAGCCAAAATAAACTAAAAAAAAAAGAAAAACCAAGAAATGCAACCAATTTATGTATGTTAATCTTGTATGCTGCTACTTTGCTGAATTTGTTTATCAGTTCTAGTAGTTTTTGTGTGGAATTTTTAGGGTTTCCTTTATATATATTATCATGTCATCTGTATATAATGACAACTTTACCTCTTCCCTTCCAATTTGGTTAGATTTTATTTCTTTTTCTTGTCTGATTGTTGTGGCTAGGACTTCCAATACTATGTTGAAGAGAAGAGGTGAGAGTGGGCATCCTTGTCCCAGATTTTAGCTGGAAGGCTTTCAGCTTATGAACATTGAGTATTATATTGGCTGTGGGTTTGTCATAAATAGCTTTTATTATGTTGAGATATGTTTCCTTTATACCCACTTTGGTAAGTGTTTTTATCATGAATGGATGTTGAAGTTTTTCAAATGTCTTTTTGGCATCTATTGAGATGATCATTTGTTTTGTTTTTCCTTTGTTGATGGGTGTATCATGTTGATTTATTTGCATATGTTGAAACAACTTTGTGACACTGGGGTGAATCAGATTTGGTCATGGTGTATGATCCTCTTATGTGTTGTCAGATTCGTTTTTCTAATATTGAGTTGAGAATTTTCACATCTATATTTATCAAAGATATTGGCCTGCAATTTTCTTTTTTGGTAGTGTCTTTCTCTGTGTTTTTTTTTTAAGTCTTTATTGAATTTGTCCCGATATTGCTTCTGTTTCACGTTTTGGTTTCTTGTTTGTGAGGCATGTGGGATCTTAGCTCTACCACCAGGGATTGGACCCACACCCTCTGCACTGGAAGGTGAAATCTTAACTGCTGGACCACCAGAAAAGTCCCCACCCTATTATGAGTAGTGTGGATGCGGTAGCTTGAGTTAGGAAATATTTAGTGGAGGCTTCTATGGCCTCCATATGGCGGGGGGAAGCTCCCCACGAGACACAGGTTTTTGACTATAGGGGGGAATAGTAAAATATTATGTCCTGTAACCATTAATTAATTATTTCTAGTAAACATTAATTCAAGGACTGACTAGCAGGACGTGCTCGATCAAAAATACACACAGGTCCAGCTAAGACCAACTTTTACTGCGGCGAGACCACCCTGTCGGCCATAGGGGAGTCGGTGCAAGCTCCCCCCCAAAAAAAAGAAATACCAAATGTATGAAAGTTCACCCGTGACTGGTTAATAGGGTGGGGGTCCTCATCTCACACCGTGCAACCAAAGGCCTTGGAAAGATCCTCGAGTAGACCAGGCCCTCAGTTATGACCCTGGGAGTACCAACCAGAGGGCTTGGAAAGATCATTAAATAACGCGTCCTGCAATTGATGGGCCTGAGACACAATAACAGTGAGTCCCTGCTGAGCGGGTTGCTGGTTTCACGCGGCATGATGATTAAGCTTGTGATCTGGTACGATAGATCATAGTGTTAGTGGACTGGGACTGATTTAAGGATATGTGTTATGTACGATTAATAATATTATGTAATATGTAAAATTAATAAAATTTAATACGAGCTTTAACTGCTCGTGGGGAGAATAATTGAATGTACAATTATACATAGCATGTACATGTATACATTTACAGGGAGAAAGCTATTGTTGATATGAGGTATATATCTGCATGGTCTATAACATGAAAATGTAATTGAATAAATTATTTTCAATACTGACATAGCACTGTGGGTTCGTGTTTATTTACAATGAAGCTTTATTTCAAGGAATAGTTTATGTAGAATTTCAGCTTTGGGTGCTGATGGTGAGGTTTTAGTGCTTCTTCCTTGAGTCTTGGGAGATGTAGTTTTCTCCTTTTCCGGATTACAAGGCCGGGTTATTCGTTATACTACAAAGACTCTTCATTTTAGGAGCTTGTTCTCGATGAGGCTAGCTACTGGTATTAGGACTAGGATTAAGAGAAAGTACAGAATGGATGCTAGTTGGCCTATGGTTACGTATGGGTGTTCCACGTCTTGGCCTCCGATTCATGTTAGGGTTAGTAGGTATACAATTAGTACTCAGAACAGGAATTGGCTGAATGGTCGGAATATCATGCTTCGTTGTTTGGCTGTGTGGAGTATTGGGATGAATGCTAGGATTAGGATGGAGAGCAGTAGGGCCAGGACGCCTCCTAGTTTGTTAGGGACGGATCGTAGAATAGCGTACGTGAATAGGAAATAACACTCTGGTTTGATGTGTGCTGGAGTGCTTAGTGGATTTGCTGGGGTATAATTGTCGGGGTCTCCTAGTTGGTCGGGTGCAAATAGGGTTAGTATAAGTAGGGTTAGGATTAATAGTAAGGCACCTAAAATGTCTTTGATTGTGTAGTAGGGGTGAAATGGGATTTTATCTATGTTGGAGGGGATTCCTGTGGGGTTGTTGGATCCTGTTTCGTGGAGAAATAGGAGGTGGACTATTGCTAGTGCTAGGATGATAAAAGGGAGGATGAAGTGGAAAGCGAAGAAGCGTGTTAGCGTTGCTTTGTCTACGGAAAAGCCGCCCCAAATTCATTCTACTAGGGTGGTGCCGATGTAGGGAATTGCTGATAAAAGGTTGGTGATGACAGTTGCGCCTCAGAATGATATTTGTCCTCAGGGTAGGGTGTAGCCTACGAATGCAGTAGCTATTACTGTAAGTAGTAGGATTACTCCAATATTTCATGTTTCTCGGAAGGCATAGGAGCCATAGTATAGGCCATGTCCTATATGTGCGTAAAGGCAAATGAAGAATATGGAGGCTCCGTTTGCGTGCAGATATCGGATAATTCAGCCGTAGTTAACGTCCCGGCAGATGTGTGCGACGGATGAGAAGGCGGTTGTTGTGTCTGGTGTGTAGTGCATTGCTAGGAATAGGCCTGTTAGGATTTGTATGATCAGACAAAGTCCGAGTAGAGAGCCAAAGTTCCATCATGAGGAGATGTTTGATGGGGTGGGGAGGTCGATGAATGTGTTGTTGATGATTTTTATTAATGGGTGTGTTTTTCGAATGTTGGTCATTAGCGTTCTTGTAGTTGAATAACAACGATGATTTTTCATGTCATTGGTCATGGTTTGAGTCCATGTGAGAATGATGATAATGTATCTTGTTTTTGTTTTAAGTGTTATGTTTGTAATTAGTTTTGTGGGGGTTTCCTCAAAGCCTTCACCTATTTATGGGGGTTTAGGGTTAATTGTGGGTGGCGGTGCGGGGTGTGAGATTGTTTTAAGTTTTGGTGGTTCGTTTTTGGGTCTAATGGTATTTTTAATTTATTTAGGGGGAATGTTGGTTGTGTTTGGTTATACTACGGCTATGGCTACCGAGCAGTACCCTGAAGTTTGGGTTTCTAATAAGGTTGTGTTGGGGGGATTCCTTTTAGGGTTAGTGGTGGAGTTTTTGGTAGTGGTATATGTATTAAAGGGTGGGGAGGTAGAGGCTGTGTTTGAGTTTAGTGGGTTGGGGGATTGGGTGGTTTATGATACAGGGGATTTTGGATTTTTTGGTGGGGAGGCAGTAGGTGTTGCTGCGCTGTATAGTTATGGTGTCTGGTTGGTGGTTGTTACGGGTTGGTCGTTGTTTATTGGTGTTGTGGCTATTATGGAAATTACTCGGGGTAATTAAATAGGAGTGTGGAGAGGATAATAGTAATGAGGAGGGATAAAAAGTATAGTTTGATGAGGCTCTGTTGGTTTGAGGTCAGTGTGGAGGCTTTCAGTTGGATGAGGGCTGTGGTTTTTGGTAGGATGGTTTCTAGTCATGTTATATCTAGTAAAGAGGTGGCTAGTTTTTGGCTTATTGTCAGGTTTAGGTTGGGGGGTAGGCGATGTATGATTGTGGGGAAGTATCCTAGTAGGATGGAGAATTTGGTGGGGTTTGAGGGGAGGTTGTATTTTAGGTTTTGTGTGTTGAGGTTGATTTCAAATGCAGTGATGAAGCCTAGGGTTGTCATTGTAAGAGCGGTTAGTTTTAGGTGTAGGGGTATAGTTATTAGGGGAGTGGTTATGGGGGGAATGCTGTTGGATAGAGTGAAGCCGGCGAAGACACTTCCGATTAGTAGGCGTTTGATAGGGTTAATTAGTGAGGGGTTGTTTTCATCAATAGTAACGTAGGGAGGGAATCGGGGTTGTCCTAGTAGTGTGAAGAAGTTGATGCGAGTGCTGTAAAGAGCTGTGAGGGAGGTAGCGGTTAGTGTTAGTAGCAGGGCTCAGGCGTTGGTATAAGACGAAGTGGCGGCTTCAATGATGGGATCTTTGGAGTAAAATCCGGTGAGAAATGGTATTCCTGTTAGTGCGAGGCAGCCAATGATGAGGGCGGTTGTAGTGAAAGGGAGGGCTTTGAACAGTCCTCCTATTTTTCGAATATCTTGTTCGTTATTTAAGTTGTGGATAATGGAGCCGGAACACAGGAATAGCATAGCTTTGAAGAAGGCGTGTGTGCAGATATGTAGGAATGCTAGATAAGGTTGGTTGAGGCCGATCGTTACTATTATTAGGCCTAGTTGACTGGAGGTGGAGAAAGCGATGATTTTTTTGATGTCGTTTTGGGTGAGAGCGCAGATGGCTGTAAATAGGGTGGTGAGGGCGCCTAAGGATAGGGCTATTGTCTGGGTGAGTTTATTGTTTTTTATTAGAGGGTGGAAGCGGATAAGTAAGAAAATACCTGCTACAACTATTGTGCTCGAATGGAGTAAGGCTGAAACGGGGTGGGGCCTTCTATTGCTGAGGGGAGTCAGGGGTGGAGTCCAAATTGAGCTGATTTCCCAGCTGCGGCTAGTACTAGTCCCATGAGGGGGAGGTTTGGGGAGCCTTGGTTGAGTGCAACGATTTGTTGTAGATCCCATGTATTTATGTTGGAGAGGAATCATGCTATTGATGCAAGAAATCCGATATCCCCGATACGGTTATATAGGATTGCTTGGAGGGCAGCTGTGTTTGCATCTGTTCGTCCGAATCATCAGCCGATAAGTAGGAAAGACGTAATTCCTACCCCCTCTCATCCGATGAAGAGCTGGAAGAGATTGTTGGCGGTAACAAGAATTAGTATGGTGATAAGGAAGAGGAGTAAGTATTTAAAGAATTGGTTGATGTGGGGGTCGGAGTGCATATATCATATTGCGAATTCTATGATGGACCATGTGATGAATAGTGCTACGGGCATAAACATGAGTGAAAAGTAGTCTATCTTGAAACTGAGTGTTAGTTTGAGGGTTTGGATAGTAATTCAGTGTCAGTTTGAAATAAATGCTTCTTGGTTTGTGTGAAGGTATATCGTTATTGGGATTAGGCTGGTGATGAAAGCGCAGAGAACGATGTTTTTTACATAGGTTTGATACTTGTTGCTTTTGTAGAGGTCTGTGTCGGATGTGACGATTGGGGTAATTAAGATCAGTAGTGTGAGTAGAGTGAAGGAAGCAAATAGATTTATTACTTTTATTTGGAGTTGCACCAATTTTTTGGCTCCTAAGGCCAATGGATAACTACTATCCTTTAAAAGCTTGAAAAAGGCATATTGTTAGGTATGGGGGCATGAGTTAGCAGTTCTTGCAGTACTTTTTCGGTAAATAAGAAGTCTTGGTCTTCTGTTACTAGCTTCACAAGCTAGTGTCTTTTTTAAACTATATTTACAGTAGAGGGGACCTAGAATGATCTTGGGGTTTAGTGATAGGAGTAGAAGGGGGATGATATGTAGAGCTATTAAGGTGTGTTCTCGTGTGAAGAATGGGGTGAGGTTGTTGATGTGATGTGTGTGTTTGCCATGCTGTGTGGTGATTAGTATGTATAGGGAGTACAGGGCGGTGATCACGATGTTTGTTCCTATTAGAATGATGGTGAAGTTTGATCATGAGAATGTTGATATGACTACGAGTAGTTCTCCGATTAGGTTGATTGTGGGGGGTAGGGCGAGGTTTGTTAGGCTTGCTAATAGTCATCAGGTTGCTATTAGTGGGAGGAAGATTTGTAGGCCTCGAGCTAAAATTATAGTTCGGCTATGAATTCGTTCGTAGTTTGAGTTTGCTAGGCAGAATAACATGGAGGATGTGAGACCGTGGGCGATTATTAAGGCGGTAGCCCCTATGTAGCTCCAGGGGGTTTGGATAAGAATGGCTGTGATAACGAGTGCTATGTGGCTGACTGAGGAGTATGCGATGAGTGATTTTAGGTCTGTCTGGCGTAGACAGATGGAGCTGGTTATAATTATCCCCCATAGTGAGAGCATGAGGAAGGGGTAGGCTATGTGCTCTGTCAGTGGGTTGAGTATGGGTGTAATTCGTAGCATGCCATAGCCACCAAGTTTTAATAGCACAGCTGCAAGGACTATGGAACCTGCGATAGGGACTTCTACATGTGCTTTGGGTAGTCATAGGTGTAATCCGTAGAGGGGTATTTTTACTATAAAAGCTATCATGCAGGCTAATCATATGAAGGTGTTGGATCAGGAGGCCGATAGGGGTTGGGTTCAGTATTGCAGTAGGAGAAAGTTTAGGGTTCCTGTTGTGTTTTGTAGGTATGTTAGTGCTACTAATAAGGGGAGGGATCCGAGCAGTGTATAGAAGAGGAAATAGAGTCCTGCATTAAGTCGTTCTGTTTGGTTGCCTCAGCGGGTAATAACAATAAGGGTTGGGACTAGTGTAACTTCGAATATGATGTAGAATAGGATTAGTTCTGTAGCGGTGAATGTTATGATGAGGAATGTTTGTAGTATAATTAGTATTGTGATGTAGAGTTTTTTTCAGATTAGTTCTGTAGCGGTGAATGTCATGATGAGGAATGTTTGTAGTATAATTAGTATTGTGATGTAGAGTTATTTTCAGGTAAGTGGTTCTTTGAGAAGGTGCGATTGGCTTGCTATTAATATTAGTGGGCGGAGTCATATGGTTAGGATTAGAAGTGGTGTGGAAAGGGAGTCGGAGAAGAATGTTAAGGAGTAGTTGAGACTGTTGTCGTTGAGTTGGTTAAGGAAGAGTAGGCTTGTAAAGCTGATTAGCAGGCTGTGGGCTGTGGAATTGACTCAGATTAAGTTGTTTTTCGATAATCAGGTTAGTGGTATTAGTATGATAGTGGGAATAATAAATTTTAGCATCGGAGGAGGTTGAGGCTTTGAACATAGTCGGTGCCGTATGTGTTGGAAATTATGACTAGCAGGGCTAGTCCGATGGATGCTTTGCAGGCTGCAAAAACTAGGAGGATGATTGGGACTATGCTGGCTAAGGTGAAGTGCGAATTTAGGACTGTGAGGGCTGTAAAAATGAATAGTGATAGTATTATGCCTTCTAGACAGAGTAGTGCGGATATTAGGTGGGATCGATACATTAGTAGGCCTACGAGGGATATGGTGAAGGCTATTATGATGTTCATGTGGACTAGGGACACTTGGTATTTGTGAGTCTGATCACAGTCCAGTGAGTCGAAATCACTTGTTTTGTTTTAAACTAAATACCATATTCGGCTCATTCTAAGCCCTCTTGGGTTCATTCGTAGGCTAGGCTGGCTGCTAGCAGGGAGATTAGGAGTAGGGCTATGGTAAGTATTGTTTTTAGGTCGTTTGTTTGGATTGCTCAGGGAAGAGGAAGTAGGAGGGCGATTTCTAGGTCGAAGAGAAGGAAGGTGATTGCGACTAGGAAGAATTTTATGGAGAAGGGTAGGCGGGCGGATTCTATGGGGTCAAAGCCGCATTCGTAGGGGCTTGTTTTTTCGGCATATGTATTTAGTTGGGGGAGTCAAAGGCAATAAGTACTAATAGCAGGGCTAGTGTTGTGTTTGTCAGCAGTGTCAGTAGAAGATTTATTGTTCTTTTTCGGAGTTTACCGAAACTAACTGATTGGAAGTCAGTTGTACTTGTTGATACTAAAAGGACTATGAACCTCATCAATAGATTGATACGTAGAGAAATAGTCATACGACGTCTACGAAGTGTCAGTATCAGGCTGCGGCTTCGAAGCCGAAGTGGTGATTTGATGTGAAGTGGAATTTTATTTGGCGCAGAAAGCAGACAATAAGGAAAGTAGATCCAATGATAACGTGCAGTCCGTGGAAACCTGTGGCTACAAAGAAGGTGGAACCATAGATTCCGTCTGAGATCGTAAATGGGGCTTCATAATATTCTGATGCTTGTAGTAAGGTAAAGTAAAGGCCAAGTGCAATCGTGATGAAGAGGGCTTGAAGTATGTGCTTGCGGTTTCCTTGTATGAGACTGTGGTGGGCTCAGGTGATGGATACGTCAGAGGCTAGTAACACGGAGGTGTTGAGGAGTGGGACCTTGAAGGGGTTTAGGGGATGGATGCCTGTTGGTGGTCAGCACCCGCCTAGCTCGGGGGTAGGGGCGAGGCTTGAGTGGTAAAAGGCTCAGAAAAAGCGTGAAAAATAGAACTTCTGACAAGATAAATAGGACTATTCCATATCGGAGTCCCTTTTGGACGGTTGGTGTATGGTGGCCTTGGAAGGTGCTTTCTCGAATAATGTCTCGTCACCATTGGTATATTGTCAGGGCGTTTGTTAGGAGGCTTAAAGTTAGTAGGATGGCTGAGTTGAAGTGGAATCATATGATTAGGCCCGATGTTATGAGAAGTGCTGAGAGAGGTCCTGTGAGGGGTCAAGGGCTTGGATTTACTATGTGGTAGGAGTGAGTTTGGTGGGTCATTATGTGTTATCATGCAAATATAGGCTTACTAGGAGGGTAAATACATAGGCTTGGATCAAAGCGACAGCGAATTCAAGGATGGTTAGTAGGGTGAGAATAGTGAATGTGATGAGAGCTGTAAATAGGCTGGTGCTTGTTAATGTGAGGGTAGTTATTCCGATTAGGTGCATTAATAGGTGACCTGCTGTAATGTTAGCAGTTAATCGTACGGCTAGCGCTACTGGTTGGATGAATAGGCTGATAGTTTCGATAATTACTAATATGGGAATAAGAAAGGCGGGTGTACCTTGAGGTAAGAAGTGGGCTAAGGATGCTTTTGTCTTGTTACGGAAGCCTGTAATAACAGTGCCGGCTCATAGGGGAATGGCCATCCCTATGTTTATTGAGAGTTGTATAGTAGGTGTAAATGAGTGGGGTAATATTCCGAGGAGATTGGTGGAGGCGATAAATAGGATAAGTGAGATGAGTATCAGGGATCAGGTTTGTCCTTTGGGGTTATGTGTGTTTATTAATTGTTTTGATGTAAGTTTGGTTAATCATTGTTGGATAGAAATGGTGCGATTGTCAATTAGCCGGGTTGGTGTTGGGAATAAGATAGTCGGGAATATGATGATTAGGGTGATGATGGGGACGCCTAGCATTACTGGGACTGTAAAAGAGGTAAATAGATTTTGGTTCAGGTAGTGTTTCAAGGGGTTTGTTGTTTTCCTGTTTTCGTGGGTGTTAATTCAGGGCTGGGGGAGTGAAGGTGCTTTGAGATTTTTAATTGGAGAAGTATGAAAAGGGTCAGGAATATGGATAGGATGGTAAGAAATCATGTTGATGTGTCTAGTTGTGGCATGCCATCAAGGGGAGATTTGGCTCTCAATCTTTAACTTAAAAGGTTAACGCTGGTTTAGCTTCTTGATGAGGTTACAGTATAGAGATGGATCATTTTTCAAAATTCTCTAGGGGTACTAGTTCGAGGACGATTGGTATAAAGCTGTGGTTTGAGCCGCAGATTTCTGAACACTGTCCATAGAATAAGCCTGGTCGTGTTGATATTAAGGTTGTTTGGTTTAGGCGTCCAGGAATTGCGTCTGTTTTTAGACCCAAGGAGGGTACGGCTCATGAGTGTAGGACGTCCTCGGAGGAGACCAATATTCAGATTGTTATTTCTATGGGTAAGACTATTCGGTTATCTACTTCTAACAGTCGTAGCTCTCCTGGTTTTAAGTCTGAATTTGGGATTATGTAAGAGTCGAAGGTTAGGTCTTCGTAGTTGGTGTATTCGTAGCTTCAGTATCATTGGTGGCCTATTGTTTTTACAGTAAGGGAGGGGTTGTTAATTTCGTCTATTATGTAGAGGATCCATAGGGATGGTAGGGCAATTAGAATTAGAATGATAGCGGGAAGGATAGTTCAAATGGTTTCTACTTCTTGGGCATCTATTGTATTGATATGTGTTAGCTTGGTTGTCAGTATTAAGGTGATGATGTAGAGGACTAAAGAGCTAATTAGGAAGACAATCATTAGTGTGTGGTCATGAAAGTGTAGAAGTTCCTCTATGATAGGTGATGTTGCATCTTGGAAGCCTAGTTGGAGGGGATATGCCATGGAGATATACAGGGTTTTCACTTGTAATTTAACTCTGACAAAGTTATGTAAGGTTTTACTAATATCTCGTTCATAAAGAAAGACATAGAGGTTATGATATTGGCTTGAAACCAATTGGAGAGGGTTCGATTCCCTCCTTTCTTGATCATTTTGGGTTGATATATACTGGTTCTTCGAATGTGTGGTATGGTGGCGGACACCCGTTTAATCATTCGAGGTTTGTGGAGGTGAGATCTACTGTTATTACTTCTCGTTTGGATGTGAAGGCTTCTCAGATGATGAAGATTATTAGTATGACCGCTGTTAGTGAGATGAATGAGCCTATTGATGAGACTGTATTTCATGTCGTGTAGGCATCTGGGTAATCAGAGTATCGTCGAGGCATACCGGATAGGCCTAGGAAGTGCTGTGGGAAGAATGTTAGGTTTACGCCTACAAATATGATGAGGAAGTGGATTTTTGCTCATGTTGGGTTGAGTGTATATCCTGAGAATAGTGGGAATCAGTGAACGAATCCTCCTATGATGGCAAAGACAGCTCCTATTGAAAGTACATAGTGGAAAAGGGCGACTACATAGTACGTGTCGTGGAGGACAATGTCTAGTGAAGAGTTGGCTAGGACGATACCAGTTAGGCCACCCACTGTGAAGAGAAAGATGAAACCTAAGGCTCATATCAAGGCAGGAGATCATTTAATGTTGCCTCCGTGAAGCGTTGCTAGTCAGCTGAAGACTTTTACTCCTGTTGGGATAGCAATAATTATGGTTGCAGATGTGAAGTATGCTCGTGTATCAACGTCCATGCCTACTGTGAATATATGATGGGCCCATACAATAAAGCCTAAGAACCCGATAGAGATTATAGCCCAGACTATTCCCATATACCCGAAGGGTTCTTTTTTCCTGGAGTAGTAAGTTACAATGTGGGAAATTATTCCGAAACCAGGTAAAATTAGAATATACACTTCAGGGTGGCCAAAGAATCAGAACAAGTGTTGGTATAAAATAGGGTCTCCTCCCCCTGCCGGATCGAAGAAGGTTGTGTTTAGGTTTCGGTCAGTTAATAGTATGGTAATTCCGGCTGCTAGGACCGGTAGGGATAAGAGAAACAATACTGCTGTAACTAGGATAGATCATACGAAGAGGGGTGTTTGGTATTGGGTTATAGCGGGTGGTTTTATCTTGATAATGGTTGTAATAAAGTTGATGGCCCCAAGGATTGAGGAGACACCGGCTAAGTGTAGGGAAAAGATGGTAAGGTCAACTGATGCTCCTGCGTGTGCTAGGTTTCCAGCCAGAGGAGGGTAAACAGTTCAGCCTGTGCCTGCGCCGGCTTCGACTATTGAGGACGCTATTAGTAGTAGGAATGAAGGAGGAAGTAGCCAGAAGCTTATGTTATTTATACGGGGGAAGGCTATGTCAGGTGCTCCAATTATTAAGGGGACTAGTCAGTTTCCGAAGCCACCAATTATGATGGGCATGACTATGAAGAAGATTATCACGGAAGTGTGGGCTGTTACTAATACGTTGTAGACCTGGTCATCTCCAATTAGTGTGCCAGGTTGGCCTAATTCAGCGCGGATTAGCAGGCTCAGGCCAGTACCCACCATTCCCGCCCAGGCACCGAATAGCAGGTATACAGTGCCAATGTCCTTGTGATTAGTTGAGAATAGTCAGCGGTTTATGAACATAGGTAAAATGGCCGAGTAGGTATTAGACTGTAAATCTAAAGACAGAGGTTGAATCCTCTTTTTGCCAAGTCCTGTAGTGAGTAATCATATTGAATTGCAAATTCAAAGAAGCAGCTTCAATCCTGCCGGGGCTTCTCCCGCCTTTTTTCCCCCCCGCGGCGGGAGAAGTAGATTGAAGCCACTTGATTAGGGTATTTAGCTGTTAACTAAAAATTCGTGGGAAGTGTATCCCTCCAATCTAGTGAGGATTTAGCTTAATTAAAGTGTTTGATTTTCATTCAATTGATGTAAGATATAGTCTTGCAGTCCTTATTGAGCAGGAGTTAAGTGAATGATACTTGCTTAGGGCTTTGAAGGCTCTTGGTCTGGGTGTAACCTAAACCCCTATAGTAAAATGGAGAGTATTGGTGTAAGGGGTAGGAGTATTGTTGACATTACGATTGCTGTTGGTAGGAGGGTTGTCCGTTTCGTGGAGTGAAATTGTCATTTTATTTTTATGTTGTTTATGGAGGGGAATAGGGTTAATGCTGTTGAGTAGGTGAGGCGTATGTAGAAGTAGAGGTTGAGTAATGCTGTGACGGCTATGAAGGTTGGTATAATAAGGGCTTCGTTTTTTTGTTAATTCTTGGATGATTTTTCATTTGGGTATAAATCCTGAAAGTGGTGGGAGTCCTCCTATAGAAAGTAGGGTAAGCATGGTGAGGGTTGTGGTAATGGGTGTTTTGTTTCATATCTGGGACAAAGATAATGTAGTGGTGGTTGAGTTTTGGATAAATAGTATAAATATAGTGAAAGTTATTGTGATGTAAATTAGTAGGTTTAGCAAAGTTATGGTTGGGTTGTAGAGTAGGATGGTTGTTATTCATCCTATGTGGGCGATTGATGAGTAGGCTATGATTTTTCGGAGTTGTGTCTGGTTTAGTCCTCCTCAACCTCCAACTAGGATGGAGAGTAGGGATATGGTTAGTATTAGATTTATGTTAATTGATGGTGAAATTTGGTAGAGAATGGATAGGGGTGCAAGTTTTTGTCATGTAAGTAGGATTAGGCCTGTGGCTAAGGGGATGCCTTGTGTGACTTCGGGTACTCAGAAGTGGAATGGTGATAGTCCTAGTTTGATGGCTAGGGCTGTTGTTATTAGCATGGATGCTGTTGGGTTGAATAATTTGGTGATAGTCCATTGGCCGGAGTGTGATAGGTTGATTATGACTGCTATTATGAGTAGGGTGTTTGTTTCTTTTATTAAATTTCTTTCTTTATTTTTGGATGCATTGGGTATTTGTTGCTGTGCACGGGCTCTCTCTAGTTGTGGCGAGCGTGGGCTACTCTTCATTGTGGTGTGCAGGCTGTTCATTGCAGGGGCTTCTTTTGTTGCAGAGCATGGGTTCTAGGTGTGTGGGCTTCAGCAGTTGTGGCTATCAGGCTCAGTAGTTGTGGCTTGTGAGCTGTAGAGTGCAGGCTCTGTAGTTGTGGCGCACAGGCTTAGTTGCTCTGTGGCATGTGGGATATTCCCAGACCAGGGCTCGAACTTGTGTCCCCTGCATTGGCAGATGGATTCTTAACCACTGTGCCCCCAGGGAAGTCCCCCCCCCATCTGTTTTTGATATCAGGGTGATGGTGGCTTCATAGAATGTCTTTGGAAGTATGCCTTACTCTTCAATCTTTTCAAAGAGTTTGAGAAGAATCAGTGTAAGTTCTGCTTTGTATATTTGGTAAAATTTGCCTGTGAAACCATCTGATACTGGACTTTTGTTAGTAGGGAGTTTTTTAAAATTACAGATTCTGTTTTGCTTTTAGTGATCAGTATGTTCAAGTTATCTATTTCTTCTTGATTCAGTTTTGTTTGGCTGTAAAAAACCAACATATATTTTTAGGTTATGTTAGCACTTAAATACTTACCATGTATTAGACCACAAAAGAATGAAGAAAAAAATATTAAAATATTTTTTCAAATGGAAAAAGTATTGAAATATTTTTAAGAAATTGGGGTAATAATGCTAATTACAATAATGACAAATTGTTCTGAACTTAAAGACTACTTTATCTAAGATGCTTATTATATGCTTATTTTAAGCATGATATTATATGCTTATATATGCTTATATATTATATGATATTATATATGCTTATTATATGCTTATTATAAGCATAATATTATATGCTTATTGTTTTACTGTTTTTAAATACATGGAATGTTTTCTCCTTTCTAATGTAATTCTTTTATTTTACCTGTATATTGTGAAGAAAATTTAGTTGCACATAATATAAAAAATTACACTTTAATAGGAGATATTAATCCATTTACATTTACTATAGTACTGAAAATACTTTGGTTTAGAGTTACCTTGTTATTGAGTGCTCGTTTTTATTTAATTTTTTTTTAAAAGATTTAATTTAGGGGGGCATAAATTATTTGTTTATTTATTTATTTTTATCATCTTTATTGGACTATAATTGCTTTACAATGGTGTGTTAGTTTCTGCTTTATAACAAAGTGAACAAGCTCTACATATACATATTTCCCCATATCTCCTCCCTCTTGTGTCTCCTTCCCACCCTTCCTATCCCACCCCTCTAAGTGGTCACAAAGCACTGAGCTGATCTCCCTGTACTATGCAGCTGTTTCCTACTAGCTATTTATTTTACATTTGGTAGTATATATAAGTACATGCCACTCTCTCACTTCGTCCCAGCTTACCCTTCCTCTTCCCCATGTCCTCAAGTCCATTCACTATGTCTGCGTCTTTATTTCTGTCCTGCCCCTAGGTTCTTCCCAACCATTTTTTTTCCTTTTTTTTTTAGATTCCATATATATGTGTTAGCATACAGTATTTGTTTTTCTCTTTCTGACTTACTTCACTCTGTATGACAGACTCTAGGTCCATCCACCTCACTACAAATAACTCAATTTCATTTCTTTTCATGGCTGAGTAATATTCCATTCTATATTGAAGATGTGCAACATCTTTATCCATTCATCAGTTGATGGACACTTAGATTGCTTCCATGTCCTGGCTATTGCAAATAGAGCTGCAATGAACATTATGGAACATGACTCTTTTTGAATTATGGTTTTCTCCAGGTATATGCCCAAGTAGTGGGATTGCTGTGTCAAATGGTAGTTCTACTTTTAGGTTTTTAAGGAACCTCCATACTGTTCTCGATAGTGGCTGTATGAATTTACACTCCCACCAATGGTGCAAGAGGGTTCCCTTTTCTCCACACCTCTGCAGCATTTATTGTTTCTAGATTTTTTTGATGATGGCCATTCTTACCTGTGTGTTGTGATACCTCATTGTAATTTTGATTTGCATTTCTCTAATGATCAGTAATGTTGAGCATTCTTTCATGTGTTTGTTGGCAATCTGTATATCTTCTTTGGAAAAATGTTTATTTAGGTCTTCTGCCCATTTATGGATTGGGTTGTTTGTTTTTTTGATCTTGATATGCATGGGCTGCTTGTAAAGTTTGGAGATTAATCCTTTGTCAGTTGGTTCGTTGGCAAATATTTTCTCCCATTCTGAGGGTTGCCTTTTCATTTTGTTTACGTTTTTCTTTGCTGTGTAAAAGCTTTTAAGTCTCATTAGGTCTCATTTGTTTATTTTTGTTTTTATTTCCATTTCTCTAGGAGGTGGGTCAAAAAGGATCTTGCTGTGATTGATGTCATAGAGTGTTCTGCCTATGTTTTCCTCTAAGAGTTTTATAGTACCTGGGCTTATATTTAGGTCTTTAATCCATTTTGAGTTTATTTTTGTGTATGGTGTTCGTGAGTCTTCTAATTTCATTCTTTTACCTGTAGATGTCCAGTTTTCCCAGCACCACTTATTGAAGAGGCTGTGACTTCTCCATTGTATGTTCTTGCCTCCTTTATCAAAAATAAGGTGACCATATGTGTCTGGGTTTATCTTTGGGCTTTCTCTCCTGTTCCATTGATCTATATTTCTGTTTTTGTGCCAGTACCATACTCTCTTGACTACTGTAGGTTTGTAGTATTTTCTGAAGTCAGGGAGCCTGATTCCTCCAGCTCTGTTTTTCTTCTCAAGATTGCTTTGGCTGTTCGGGGTGTTTTTTGTTTCCCTACAAATTGTGAAATTTTTTGTTCCAGTTCTCTGAAAAATGCCATTGGTAGTTTGATAGAGATTGCATTGAATCTGTAGATTGGTTTGGGTAGTATAGTCATTTTCACAATGTTGATTCTTCCAATCCAATGGTATATCTCTCTATCTGTTTGTGTCATCTTCGATTTCTTTCATCAGTGTCTTACAGTTTGTTGAGTAAACGTCTTTTGTCTCCTTAGGTAGGTTTATTCCTAGGTATTTTATTCTTTTTATTGCAGTGGTAAATGGGAGTGTTTCCTTAATTTCTCTTTCAGATTTTTCATATCTAGTGTATAGGAATGAAAGAGATATCTGTACATTAATTTTGTATCCTGCAACCTTACCAGATTCATTGATTAGTAGGTTTCTGGTAGCATCTTTAGGATTCTCTATGTATAGTATCATGTCATCTGCAAAGAGTGAGAGCTTATCTTCTTCTTTTCCGATTTGAAATCCTTTTATTTCTTTTTCTTCTCTGATTGCTGTAGCTAAAAATTGCAAAAATGTGTTGAATAATAGTGGTGAGAGTGGGCAGCCTTGTCTTGTTCCTGATCTTGGTGGAAATGGTTTCACTTTTTCACCATTGAGAACGATGTTGGCTGTGGTTTTGTCATATATGGCCTTTATTATGTTGAGGAAAGTTCCGTCTATGCCTCCTTTCTGGAGGTTTTTTATCATAAATTGCTGTTTAATATTGTCGAAAGCATTTTCTGCATCTATTGAGATGACCATATGGTTTTTATCCTTCAGTTTTTTAATATGATGTATCACATTGATTTGCATGTATTGAAGAAGCCTTGCATCCTGGGATAAACCCCACTTGATCTTGGTGTATGATCCTTTTAATGCGCTGTTGATTTCTGTTTGCTAGTATTTTGGTGTGGATTTTTCCATCTATGTTAATCAGTGATATTGGCCTGTAGTTTTCTTTCTTTGTGACATCTTTTTCTGGTTTGGGTATCAGGGAGATGGTGGTCTCATAGAATAAGTTTGGGAGAGTTCCTCTCTCTGCTCTATTTTGGAAGAGTTTGAGAAGGATAGGTGTTAACTCTTCTCTAAATGTTTGATAGAATTTGCCTGTGAAGCCATCTGGTACTGGGCTTTTGTTTGTTGGAATATTTATAATCACAGTCTCAATTTCAGTGCTTGGGATTGGTTTGTTTATAGTTTCTATTTCTTCCTGGTTCAGTCTTGGAAGGCTGTGCTTTTCTAAGAATTTGTCCATTTCTTCCAGGCTGTCCATTTTATTGGCATACAGTTGCTTGCAGCAATCTATCATGATCGTTTGTATTTCTGCAGTGTCAGTTGTTACTTCTCCTTTTTCATTTGTAATTCTATTGATTTGAGTCTTCTCCCTGTTTTTCTTGATGAGTCTGGCTAATGGTTTATCGATTTTGTTTATCTTCTCAGAGAACCAGCTTTTAGGTTTTTTTGATCTTTGCTGTTGTTTCCTTCATTTCTTTTCATTTATTTCTGATCTGATCTTTATGACTTCTTTCCTCTGCTGACTTAAGGTTTTTTTTCTTTTTCTTTCTTTCTCTAATTGCTTTAGGTGTAAGGTTAGCTTGTTTATTTGAGATGTTTCTTGTTTCTTCAGGTAGGATTGTATTGCTATAATCTTCCTTCTTAGAACTGCTTTTGCTGTATCCCATAGGTTTTGGGTCTTCATGTTTTCATTGTCATTTGTTTCTAGGTATTTTTAAAATTTCCTCTTTGATTTCTTCAGTTATGTCTTGGTTATTAAGTAGTGTATTGTTTAGCGTTTTTTACAGATTTTTTCCTGTAATTGATATCTAGTCTGATAGCATTGTGTTTGGAAAAGATACTTGATACAATTTCATTTTCTTAAATTTACCAATGCTTGTTTTGTGACCCAAGATATGGTCTATCCTGGAGAATGTTCCACGAGCACTTGAGAAAAACTTTATTCTGTTGTTTTTGGATGGAATGTCCTATAAATATCAATTAAATCCATCTTGTTTAATGTATCATTTAAAGCTTGTATTTCCTTATTTATTTTCATTTTGGATGATCTGTTCATTGGTGAAAGAGGGGTGCTAAAGTCCCCTACTATGATTGCATTACTGTCGATTTCCCCTTTCATGGCTGTTAGCATTTTCCTTATGTATTGAGTTGCTCCTATGTTGGGTGCATAAATATGTACAATTGTTATAGATTTCCATTTGCATGGATTATCTTATTCCATCCCCTAACTTTCAGTCTGCATATGTCCCTAGGTCTGAAGTGTGTCTCTTGTAGATCGCATATATACTGGTCATGTTTTTGGATGCATTCAGCCAGTCTATGGCTTTTGGTTGGAGTATTTAATCCATTTACATTTAAGGTAATTATTGATATGTATGTTCTTATTACCATTTTCTTAATTGTTTGGGTTCGTTACTGTAGGTCTTTTCCTTCTCTTGTGTTTCCTGCCTAGAGAAGTTCCTTTAGCATTTGTTGTAAAGCTGGTTTGGTGGTGCTAAATTCTCTTAGCTTTTGCTTGTCTGTAAAGGTTTTAATTTCTCTGTCAAATCTGAATGAGATCCTTGCTGGGTCGAGTACTCTTGGTTGTAGCTTTTCCCCTTTCATCACTTTAAATATGTACCGCCAATCGCTTCTGGCTTGCAGAGTTTCTGCTGAAAGATCAGCTGTTAACCTTATGGGGATTCCCTTGTATGTTATTTGTTGTTTTTCTCTTGCTGCTTTTAATATTTTTTCTTTGTATTTAATTTTTGATAGTTTGATTAATATATGTTTTGGCATGTTTCTCCTTGTTTTTATCTTGTATGGGACTCTCTGCACTTCCTGGACTTGATTAATGATTTCCTTTCTCATATTAGGGAAGTTTTCAACTATAATCTCTTCAAATATTTTCTCAGTCTCTTTCTTTTTCTCTTCTACTTCTGGGATCCCTATATTCGAATGTTGGTGTGTTTAATGTTGTCCCAGAAGTGTCTCAGATTGTCCTCTATTCTTTTCATTCTTTTTTCTTTATTGTGCTCTGCAGTAGTTATCTCCACCATTTGATCTTCCAGGTCATTTATCCATTGTTCTGCCTTAGTTATTCTGCTGTTGTTTCCTTCCAGAGAATTTTAAATTCTATTTATTTTGCTGTTCATCATTGTTTGTTTGCTCTTTAGTTCTTCTAGGTCCTTGTTAAACGTTTCTTGTATATTCTCCATTGCAGTTCCAAGATTTGGGATCATTTTTACTATCATTACTCTGAATCCTTTTTCAGGTAGACTGCCTATTTCCTCTACATTTGTTTGGCCTGTTGGGTTTTTACCTTACTCCTTCATCTGCTGTGTGTTTCTCTCTCTTCTCTTTTGACTCAGGACTGTGTTTGGGGTATCCTTTTCACAGGCTGCAGATTCGTAGTTCCCATTGTTTTTGGTGTCTGCCCCCAGTGGCTAAGGTTGGTTCAGTGGGTTGTGTAGGCTTTCTGGTGGAGGGGACTGGTGCCTGTGTTCTGGTGGGTGTGTCTGGATCTTTTCTTTCTGGTGGACATGTCCACGTCTGGTGGTGTGTTTTGCAGTGTCTGTGGCCTTATGATTTTAGGCAGCCTCTCTGCTAATGGGTGGGCCTGCATTCCTGTCTTTCTAGTTGTTTGGCATGGGTTGTCCAGCACAGGATCTTGCTGGTCTTGAGTGAAGCTGGGTCTTAGTGTTGAGACGGATATCTCTGGGAGATCTTTCGCCATTTGATATTACAAGGTGCTGGAGGTCTCTGGTAGACCAATGTCCTGAACTCAGCTCTCCCACTTCAGAGGCACAGGCCTGACACCCAGCTGGAGTACCAAGACCCTGTCAGCCACACGGCTGGGTGTGTGAGCAAGAGCTAGCTTTGGTACATCTCAAAGACCACCAATGAGATTCACTGACCATTTTCTCTCCAGAAGTATAGAAAACAAAATTCAGTCTTTGGCTAGTCAGCCACTTTGGTAGCCAGCCTCCAAGATGGCCCTAATTATACCCTAATTATCTCCCAGTCTTCATGTACCTGTGTGGCTCCTCGCACTTGAAAAGGGCTGACTGTTTAACTAATAAGAAATTGCAAAAATGACAAAGTGCAGCTTCCAAGGTTATCAAAGACATTACCGCTTCTGCTTGGTTTCTGCTAGATCACTCATCCTGGGCTAAGCCAGCTGCCATGTCATGAGGACACTCAAGCAGCCCTAAGGACAGATCCATGTGGCAAGGAACTGAGGTTTCTTACCTATTGCCACATGAGTGAGTCATCTCAGAAGTCAAAAGATTTAATTTTATTTATTTTTCGTTGCGTTGGGTCTTCGTTGATGCACAGGGTTTCTCTAGTTGTGTCAAGCAGGGGTTACTCATCATTGTGGTGCACGGGCTTCTCCTTGCGGTGGTTTCTCTTGTTGTGGAGTATGGGCTCTAGGTGCATGGGCTTCAGTAGTTGTGTCATGCAGGCTCAATAGTCGTTTTTTGCAGGCTCTAGAGCGCAGGCTCAGTAGTTGTGGCACACGGGCTTAGTTGTTCTGCAGCATGTGGGATTTTCCCAGACCAGGGATTGAACCCCTGTTCCCTGCATTGTCAGGCAAATTCTTACCCACTGTGCCACCAGGGAAGTCCGGTGTGCTCCTTTTAAACCTAGTCTGTTTTCATTATTTTTCTATCTTAACGATTCTGTAGTAAATAAAAAAAATAATAGTCCTTTCTACCCCTCCTCTTTGAGGATTATATATGAAGAAGTATGTCTTATTTATTAATCTCAAATTTTCACCTTACTTTTAAGAAGTAATCACAATGTCAAGTATTTAATACCTTTCACTTCCACCTTGAAAAGCATGGATATTAAAGTGCTAATATAATTACCTTCCCTAGTCTATTTTTTAACTTTTTGGTATGTATAAAAAAACAACTAAAAACATGCATAGTTTGTAAGGAAATGACAAATTTCAGAAAATTCAGAATCTGAATACACTCTATACCTAGCTTCTAGATAAAGACACAGAAAATTGCCAGATACTCAGAGGCCCCCTTGTCCCATTCTAGTGACTCCCCTTAAGGTTTAATATTGTTCTTGTATCTAACAAAAAGATCACATTACCTGTATTTTGTATTTTATATAAATGTTATGGCACAGTAAAACCACTTTTGGATTGGGCTTTTTTATTTTATGTTGCTTGTGAATATGCCTATATGGTTGCCTGTTGTTGTGATCATGCATTGTCACTGTTGCATACATTCCATAGTGTAAATATTTAACTTTAATTAATTTATTCCAATGTGTATTACAATATGGGTGATTTTCAGTTTGTGTCTATTGAGAATAGCACTGGTATATAAATTCTAGAACTTGAGCTTTGGTGGTGTGTGTATAAATTATTGTTCAGTATACATGTAGTAGTAAAATTTTCGAGTCATAGCTTTCATGTGTTTATCTTTGTAGGTACTTGAGCTTTGGTGGTGTGCGTATAAATTATTGTTCAGTATACATGTAGTAGTAAAATTTTCGAGTCATAGCTTTCATGTGTTTATCTTTTTAGATATTTCTAAATATCTTCAAAATATTTGTATGATTTTTCATCTTCAGCAGCAGGGAATGAGATTCAAGGATTATACACATTCTTGTCAAACTTGATAATACCTGTCCTTTTCATTTGAACTTTCTGGTTGGTGAGTGATAATTCCAGGTATCACTTTTTTGCATTTAGTTGACTACTAAGAAGCCAAGCATCTTTTGATATGTTTACTTAACATTCCGTACTCTCTTTTTTGAAATATCTTTTCGTATATTTTCCCCATTTTTGCTATTACATTATCTTCTTATTGAAGACTTTTTTTTAACTTCTGAAGACTTCTTATTTAGGAGTTTTTGATATATGCTTGATATGAGTTCTTCTCTCTTTCTGTCTCTCCTTCTCTTTCTTTAGATGAGTGTTAGTTTTTAATGTTAATAACATCTAATTTGTTATTTTCCTCTCTACTTATTTATTTAGTCTTATTTCTATTTATTTATGTAGTCTTCTTATCTGTAGCAGAACACATTATTTATTCTAAACCACAAATATTGTTTTCATTTCTTCAAGAAATCTAATTATGAAACTTTAAATTTAAGTTAACTTTCTAAACTAAATATGTTGTATCATAGTGAGTATTAATTTCTATGACAGCTGAAATGTTACATTTATTCAGAAAATGTTGTATTCAGTTTTCTTTTCATTTGCTCCTACTTCTCACTGAGTCACAGAGGTAAACATCACTTCATCCATGGATCTGACTTTTCTCTGATTTCTCATGGTCAGTCTCAGTAATTCTTCTTGCCTCCTGAATTCTTTAGCAATCCCATTATTCCACAGAAGCAAAAACCTTCCTTGGGCCTTTTTCCTTAGGAGATTGATTATTCCCACATTTTAAATGGGATATTGCAATAAAGTAGGAGAAAATGCACAGTGGTCTCTCATTTTTTTTCACATCTTGTATCAGCCTCTGCTTGCACTCTGTGTTCGAAAATTTTATAGCATGCTCTATACAAGTATACATGTCACCATCCTTATCTATGTCATGCCATGCATGGAGGGTCAGTAGGTTCAGGGGATTCTGGAAGCACCAAGGTCTGTGGGGTTAATCACAGCTGCATTCATGGGCAGTAAAAGAGAAGGGCCTTATCTTGGTCACTTTCTCAATGCTAGTAGCTACAAAAAGAAGAAGACAGCAGACAGCTTAGGAAGAAGAGCCAACATTAAATGAAATGTCCTAATTACTCTAGGCAACTTCTCATGATAGCCTCATATACTCAAATCCCTACATACTTGCACAAGAGATAGTGTAATATTACTGGAGCATGTGATTGCAAATAACATTATTTTTGTTAAAAAAAATAAAAATAGGTTCAAGTGATAGGGTTTGAAAAGGGTTCACAGTGTGAGGGAAAGTATTGTAACAATGTGGACAGAACCCTTTGGATGGAGTCATCATATTTTTTTTGCTGCTTCAGAATCTGTAGTAGAGATTGCTGTGTTCCATGATGCATTTCCGCTTCTTATAAGTTTCAGATGGAATACCCCATTAGGAAGAAGTGCACATAAGGAAGATTAGTGAGTCAAACTCCTCTGCCCTCTGTCAGCAATGGCTGCAAAGGGATTTAGACCAAGTGCTTTCATCCTTTGATGTGCAAAGTTTTCACTATATGAAAGATGTTTTGTGTGTTTGCAGGTCAGGGGCCTTGGTCTCAATATCTGTGTTTAAAAAGTGTTACCATGGGCTTCCCTCGAGGCGCAGTGGTTGGGAGTCCGCCTGCCGATGAAGGGGACGTGGGTTCGTGCCCCGGTCCGGGAGGATCCCACATGCCACGGAGTGGCTGGGCCCGTGGGCCATGGCTGCTGGGCCTGTGCGTCCGGAGCCTGTGCTCTGCAACGGGAGAGCCACGGCGGTGAGAGGTGCGCGTACCGCAAAAAAAAAAAAAAAAAAGTGTTATCACATGTCTGCCAGAAAGAATTGCTGATGATACTGGAAAAAATGGAGAGTTTTCCTTAACAATTAAGGGTTTTGTAGCAACATGGATGGACCTAGAGATTGTTATACCGAGTGAAGCAAGTCAGACACAGAAACAGATATCATGTGATATTGCTTATATGAGGAATATAAAAAAGAAAAAAAAGTACAAATGAACTTATCTGCACAACAGAAATAGAGTCATGGATATAGAAGACAAATTTATGGTTACCACAGGATAAGTTGGGAAGGGATAAATTGGGAGATTGGGACTGACATATACACACTACTATATATAAAATAGATAAGTATTGATAAGGACCTGCTTTATAGCACAGGGAACTCTACTCAATGGTCTGTACTGGCGTATACGGGAAAAGAATCTTTAAAAAAACCACAAGGGTTTTGGGATTATATAATAAATATAAATGTGCAAACCTTTAACATGAAAGGAAAAATCAGTTAACTCTGTGGTGCCTGTTATGGTGTAAACATTTTGTACCTCTAATTTTAAAATTTTGAAACCCAGCTCCCATGTTGATGGTATTAGGAGGTGGGGCTTTTGGGAGGTGATTAGGTCATGAAGCCAGAGACCTCAAACATGGGATTAGTGACCTGATAAATGTAGCACACAGAAGATTTGATGCCCATTACATGATTTCATTGCCGAGCGAGAAGACCACATTATGAACCAGAAATTGGTCCCTCACCAGACACTAGGTCAGCTGGGAACTTGCTCTTTTTTCAAAAAATTAATTAATTAATTAATTTTTTGGCTGTGTTGGGCTTTGTTGCCGTGCGTGGGCTTCTCATTGGGTGGCATCTCCTGTTGCGGAGCACAGGCTCTAGGCGTGCGGGTTTCAGTAGTTGTGGCACACGGGCTCAGGAGTTGTGGCCTGTGGGCTCTAGAGCACAGGCTCAGTATTTGTGGTGCACAGGCTTAGTTGTTCCATGGCATGTGAGATCTTCCCAGACCAGGGCTCGAACCTGTGTCCCCTTTATTAGTAGGCAGATTCTTAACCACTGTGCCACCAGGAAAGCCCCTGGTAACTTGTTCTTGAACTTTTCAGCCTCAGCAATTATGAGAAAACAAAAATATTCTGTTGTTTATAAAATACCAAGTCTCTCGTATTTTGTCTTAGCAGTCAAAGAGCTGGCTGAGGAGAAATATCTGTGAGCCTGAAGACATATCAAAAGAAACCTTTAAATCTCAAAAGAAAAGAGAAAATGGGCAGGAAAGAAATCAACAGAACAGAGTAATCAATAATTGTGGAACAATGAAAATGCTGTGACCTATACATAATGGGTATAGCAGGAGGAGAATAAAGATAACAAAGAACAGAAAATATTTTTTAAAAATGACTGAGAATCTCCCCAAATGAATGTCTGACACTAAATCCACAACATCCAAACTTAGAGGAACATATGAATAGTAAAGAAAATTGACCAATATCTCTCAGGAACATCAATGCAAAAATCCTCCACAAAATATTAACAAATTGAATCCAACAATATTTTGAGAGAATTTTATATCATGAATGAGAGGGAATAATCCCAGGTATGCAAGGCTGGTTCAACATTCTAAAATCAAATAATTATATCCATCATATCAACACCCTAAAGACAATCATTAGCATATCAATAGATTCGGAAGACCTTTGAAAAAAATCTAACACCCATTCTTCATAAAAACTCTCAGGGCTTCCCTGGTGGCACAGTGGTTGGGAGTCTGCCTTCCGATGCAGGGACGTGGGTTCGTGCCCCGGTCCAGGAAGATCCCACATGCTGCGGAGTGGCTGGGCCCGTGAGCCATGGCCGCTGAGTCTGCGGGTCCGGAGCCTGTGCTCCGCATTGTGGGAGGCCGTGGCAGTGAGAGGCCAGTATACCACACACACACCAAACAAAACAAAACAATACAAAAAAAACCTCTCAGTTAAAGAAATAGACTGGAGCTTTCTCAAGTTGATAACAAAGATCTACAGGAAAATTTTAGCTTACATCATGATTAATGGTCAAAAACATGAAGCTTTTCCACTAAGTTCAGGTAAAAGCAAGGATGTCCCCTTTCATGACTCCTGTTCCATATTTTACTCCAAGTCGTTGCTAATGCAATAAGGCACAAAAATAAATACAATAAATACAGATTGGGTAGAAAATAATGAAAGCACCCTAAATAAAATGTGGACCAATATACTTTATGGACACCTCACCAAAGAAAATAGACACTATGCATATAAGTATATAGGAGAATAATCCAGATTACATGCTGCCATGAAAAAGCAAATTAAGAATACAATTGCATACCACTGTGTAACACTTAGAATGGCTAAAATGTGAACAATGACAAGAACAAATTCTGTTGGGGATGTGGAACAATAGGAAATGTCATTTGTTATTGGTGGAAATGGAAAATAATACAGCTACTTTGGTAGTCTAACTGACACTTGCTATAATATTGAACATTCCCTTACTGTACAATCTGGCAAGTGTTCTCATGGATATTTACTGAAAGTAGTTTAAAACATACTTCCAGAGGAAAACCTGCATGTGGATATTTATAGCACCTAATTCAATATTGCCAAAATGTGAATGAAACTAAGGTGTCCTCCAATAGGTGAATGAAATGATATAGTATTAATATATTCTGGGAATGGGATAATATTGAGCACTAAAAAAGTAAGCTATCGGGCTTCCCTGGTGTTGCAGTGGTTGAGAATCCATCTCCCGATGCAGGTGACATGGGTTCGTGCCCCGGTCTGGGAAGATCCCACAAGCCGCAGAGAGGCTGGGCCCGTGAGCCATGGCCGCTGAGCCTGCGCATCCGGAGCCTGTGCTCCGCAACGGGAGAGGCCACAACAGTGAGAGGCCCGCGTACCACAAAAAAAAAAAAAAGTAAGCTATCAAGCCATAAAAATATATAGGAATTCTTTTTTTTCTTTTGAAATATAGGTGATATTCTTTATTTTGTAATTTAAATTTTATTGCAGTATAGTTGATTTACAATGTTGTGTTCATTTCAGCCGCACAGCAAGTGATTCAGTTACACATATGCATATATTCATTCTTTTTCAGATTGTTTTCTGATAAAGGTATTCTCAGAATATTGAGTAGAGTTCCCTGTGCTATACAGTAGGTCCTTGTTGCTTATCTATGTTATATATAGCAGTATTCGTATGTTTACCCCAAGTTCCTGATTTATCCCTACCCCCCACCCCCCAAGTTCCTGATTTATCCTTACCCCCCACCTTTCCCCTTTGGTAACCATATGTTTGTTTTCCAAGTCTGTGAGTCTGCCTCTGTTTTGTAAGTTAGTTTATTTGTATCAATTTTTAGGTTCCACCTAGAAGTGATATCACACAATATTTGTCTTACTCTGTCTGACTTACTTCACTTAGTACAATCATCTCTAGGTCCATCCATGTTACTGCAATTGGCATTATTTTCTTCTATTTTTTTTTCTTTTGCGGTACGCAGGCCTCTCACTGTTGTGGCTTCTCCCATTGCGGAGCACAGGCTCAGGACGCACAGGCTCCGGACGCGCAGGTTCAGCGGCCATGGCTCACGGGCCTAGTCGCTCCATGGCATGTGGGATCTTCCCGGACCGGGGCATGAACCCGTGTCCCCTGCATCGGCAGGCAGACTCTCAACCACTGCGCCACCAAGGAAGCCCCTATTTTCTTCTATTTTATGGCTGAATCATATTCCATTATATGTATGTATCACATTTTTTACCTATATTTGTATGTTGATGGACATTTTGGTTGCTTCCATGTCTTTGCTATTGTAAAGAGTGTTGCAGTGAACACTGGGGAAGATGTGTCTTTTCCATTTATGCTTTCCTCCAGATATGCAAACAGGAGTGAACTTGCTGGATCATCTGGTAGCTCTATTTTATTTTATTTTATTTCATTTCAATTTCATTTTTGTTGGAGTATAGTTGATTTACAATGTTGTGTTACTTTCTGCTGAACAGCAGAGTGAAGCAGTTATACATATATCCAGTCCTTTTTGGATTCCTTTCCCATACAGGTCATTACAGAGTATTGAGTTCTCTGTGCTATACAGTAGGCCCTTATTTGTTATCTCTTTTATATATAGTGGTGTGTATATCTCAATCTCAATTTCCAATTTATCCCTCCCGCCTTCCCTTACTCTGGTAACCTCCATTCTGTGCTCCATAGCGGTTGTTACCAATTGGCATTGCCACCAATAGTGTAGTATTGGTGGCACAGTGGTTAAGAATCCTCCTGCCAGTGCAGGGGACACAGGTTCAAGCCCTGGCCCAGGAAGATCCCACACGCCGCAGAGCAACTAACCGCTTGCGCCACAACTACTGAGTCTGCGCTCTAGAGCCCACGAGCCACAACTACTGAGCTGACATGCCACAACTACTGAAGCCTGTGTGCCTAGAGCCTGTGCTCCACAACAAGAGAAGCCACCGCCAAGAGAAGGCTGCGTACCACAACGATGAGTAGCCTGCGTTTGCTGCAACTATAAGAAAGCCGTGCACAGCAACGAAGACCCAACGCAGATTAAAAAATAATAAAAATAAGTAGTAGGTTTCTCTTTTTTCCATACCCTCTGAAGCATTTCTTGTTTGTAGACATTGTGATGATGGCTATTCTGAGTGGTTCCAGGTGATACTTCTTTGTACATCTGTTTTGCATTTGTTTAACATAAAGCAATGGTAAGCACCTTCATATGTCCTTTTTTTTTTCTTTTTTGAACAGTGTGAGTAAAATTTACCCCTTGAAAAAGGGTTATTGAAAGGTTGCCTTGTTTTGAAGTCTATTTCGATTGCCTACTCCAAGACATTTTTTTGGGGCTGTTGTCATTTACAACTCCACAGGCATTGTGAATTTGAAGTGCCTATAAGGTCCAGTTTTAGAGTTGTTGTTATGGGAAACAGAATGTGGCAGGATTTCTACTGTCACTCTCTGGTTACTGACACAACCTTAGATGTAGGGAAAGTCCTGTTCCTGGGTTTTAAATTAGAGTGGAATGTGCCTGACTAACACATAAGGGCTTCCGTCCCATTCTTTCTGCCCCCTTCCCCTTCATCCCCCGAACAAGTATAAACCCCTGCAAAATCACCTGTTGAGGTGCTGTCTTGTAGAGTGTGATGACCCTAACGAAGGATTTGGGAGGTCGGAACCCAAACGCCAGGATACGTTGAGACCAGGTGATTTTCCAAATGTCATGCAGCCCAGAAACTAAGCCTGTGTGCCACAACTACTGAGTCTGTGCTCTAGGGCCCACGAGCCACAACTACTGAGCTCACGTGCCACACCTACTGAAGTCTGTGTTCCTAGAGCCTGTGCTTTACAACAAGAGAAGCCACCGCAAAGAGAAGGCTGCGTACCACAACAATGAGTAGCCCCCGCTTGCTGCAACTATAGAAAAGCCGCGTGCAGCAATGGGGACCCGAAGCAGATTAAAAAATGATAATAATAAGTAGTAGGTTTCTCTTTTTTCCACACCTTCTGAAGCATTTCTTGTTTCTAGACATTGTGACGATGGCTATTCTGAGTGGTTCTAGGTGATACTTCTTTGTACATCTGATTTGCATTTGTCTAACATAAAGCAGTGGTGAGCATCTTCATATGTGCTTTTTTATGAACAGTGTGAGTAAAATTTACCCCTTGAAAAAGGGTTATTGAAAGGTTGCCTTGTTTTGAAGTCTATTTCGATTACCTACCCTAAGACTTTTTTTGTGTGTGTGGTACACGGGCCTCTCACTACCGTGGCCTCTGCCATTGCAGGGCACAGGCTCCGGACGCGCAGGTTCAGCGGCCATGGCTCACGGGACCAGCCGGTCCACGGCATGTGGGATCCTCCCAGACAGGGGCATGAACCCGTGTCCCCTGCATCGGCAGGCGGACTCTCAACCACTGCGCCACCAGGCAAGCCCCCCAAGACATTTTTTGAGGGCTGTTGTCACTTACACCTCCCCAGGCATTGTGAATATGAAGTGCCTATAAGGTCCAGTTTTAGAATTGTTGTTATGGGAAACAGAATGTGGCAGGATTTCTACTGTCACTCTCTGGTTACTGACACAACCTTAGATGTAGGGAAAGTCCTGTTCCTGGGTTTTAAATTAGAGTGGAATGTGCCTGACTAACACATAAGGGCTTCCATCCCATTCTTTCTGCCCCCTTCCCCTTCATCCCCCGAACAAGTATAAACCCCTGCAAAATCACCTGTTGAGGTGCTGTCTTGTAGAGTGTGATGACCCTAACGAAGGAGTTGGGAGGTCAGAACCCAAACACCAGGATATGTTGAGACCAGGTGATTTTCCAAATGTCATCCAGCCCAGAGAGTCCACCATCCTTTGGGTGTCAGAGGGTTGGTTTAGTAGTATGAGCGCACACTTAGATCTGGAGATTGTGATCCCATGCAGAGGGGACCAGGTACTACATGTTCAAGGGGGGCGAATTAGCTGGCATATCCTCCCGAGGTCCTCAGGCCCACAACAGTCCAGCCTTGGGACCAAATTGGGTCTATGTCCAGGGATGTGACACTAGCACGTTCACCGTGACTGAATGAATTTAATGATCATTTTTCTCTTCTATAATTTAATTTTAAATTTATAATGGAGTATAGTTGATTTACCATTTTGTGTCCATTTTTGATATACACCAACATGATTCATTTATACAGAGATGACTATATATTCTTTTTGGAATTATTTTCCCATTGAGGTTACTAAAGGGTGTTGAGAAGAGTTCCAAGTGCTCTACAGCAGGTCCAGTTTGATTACAAGTTTTCTCTCTGTAAATATGTATATACTAACTCCAACCTCATGATTTATGCCTCCAACACACCTTTCCAGTTTGGTAACCATAAGTTTGTGTTCTAAGTCTGGCACTCTGTTTCTGTGTTGTAAGATAGTACCTTTGTATCAATGTTTAGATTCCACTGATAAGTAATATCATATGATATTTATCATTGTCTGATTTATGCCACTTAGTATGAATGCATCTAGGTCCTTCCGAGTGGCTGCAAATGGCCTTATTTCATTCATTTCATGACTGAGTAATATTCCATTGTACATATCTACCATAATTTCTTTATCCAGGCTTCCTTCCAAGGACATTTAGATAGTTTCCAAGTAGGGGCTGTTGTAAACAAGGCTGCATAAATTTTGGAGTGCTTGGGTACTGTCAATTTACATTTTTTCCAAGATACAGGCCCAGGAGTGGAAGCGCAATATGCTCTGAAGCTCTGTTTTTTAGATTTTTAAGGAATCACCACCCACTTCTCCAGAGTGGCTGTTAGCAATTTACATTCCCACCATCAGCTTGTCAGGGTTCCCTTTTATCCACGCCCTGTCCTGCATTTCAGGTTGTACATTTTGTAAGGTTGGCCATTCTGACTGGTGCGAAGTGATACCTCTTTGTAGTATTAATTTCTATTGCCCGCCTGTTTTGTTGGCCAAAAATAGAGTAAGGGTTTTTCTTGACTATATTAAGGAATAACGCATACGGCCTTTTTGGCAAACTGCATCATTGGCGATGTTCAGCAGTTTTGCATGTGCTTTAACGGCGAGTGCAAACTACCTCTTGAAATCCCTTTCCTGCCATTCTGCCTTGCTTGCAAGGCCTTTACGAGTACTTGGCTCAAGAAATGACTGCATTAGAGGTGTCAGTTACAAGCCTGCATGTTTGTGAATTGCAGTGCCCCTGAGCACCAGTTTTCAACTTGTTGTTTAGGGAAGCAGCCACAAAGGGGCAGGATTTCTGCAGACCCATTCCGGTTACTGGGGCACCTGAAGGATAGGGAAATTCTTCTTCCAGATTAGGAAACTAGAGTGACATATGCCTGTCCAAACATCTAGAGCTTGTGTCTAATTCCATCCCCCCATTCCCCTTCTTCACCCGGAAAACTCCAAGCTGTGGAAACCGGCTCTTGAGTGTGCTGCCTTCCCAAAGTGGGGATACTCTAAGAAAAGGAGCTGGGGAACCCGAATACCAGGAGAAGTGGAGATGAGGTGACTTTTCCAAACTCTTCCCGAAGAGACAGTGTACCATCCTCTGGATGTCCCATTGATGTTTTAGCTGTAGGAAGGGTCCCCTGCACCTGGAGATATGGGACCCATGGAATGGGAGCCAGGCAGTGTTACTCTAAAAGGGCTGCATTTGTTGTCCCATCCTCAGCAAGCCTCTCAGACCCACGAATGTAGAGCCTTAGGTCCCATCCAGCTGTATGTCTAGATGTGGTCAGTATAGGTTGC